>NC_073691.1:45384031-45684031 GCF_029784155.1 Uranotaenia lowii
ACTTCATGTTTGTCACCAGATAATGTACGCTTTCAAATAATCCAATTCAGACATGATTTTTTCAATATAAGCTTCCATTCGCTAATAAAACACAAGAGCCACACACGAAATACCAAACCAAACAACTACCGGGAAAATGTTCGTGGTGTGACAAATATGCGTCCATTTTTCGACTATTCATAGAATTTCGCGGCATAAATGTCACACTAGGATTTTCATTGAAAAAACAATTCATTTTCGAAAAATTTGATCGAGGCTCATATGATAGGAGTATACTTTAGAGATCTACGGCATTGGAGTCAAAAAAAATGCGAAACTGTGCGATAGCAGCGAAGTGTTTTTGTGAAACTTTGATTGCGTTTTTCTCGCTTTGCCTTTTTGTAACATGTGACAATTATGCTTCCAACGGCAGTATAGCTAAGCTTAATTTTCTATTCACATTTCAATATACTACAATCTACTTGTTATTTAAAATTCACTGAAACTAAGATTATTAACTTTCTGATGGCTGGGGAAAATTGGCACAGTTTTTGTTACTAAAACGAACATTAAACCCAAATCTGAATTGGAATAGAATTTTATATCATTATATTTGGTAAACTAGTTTCTATAACGGTTCTTTTCATTTCACAACCACATACAGTATTTTAAATATTTTCGTTTAAATTATTTTGTTTCATTGTTTTGCAGGCAAAGTAATCTAAATATGATCCCCGATATTGATCGTTCCGGAAGATGCTCGATGAAAAATGGTGCTAATTTTGGTAATTCGAATGATGGTTTTTTTTAAATAAAATTTATAAATTTATTTATATTACCTATCATCGTGGAATAACTTTCTTTTAATAAATAATGTAAACTATAACATGAATCATCTCCTTTTTCATTCTTGATCGTTAAAAGATTTTCTAAAGATAAGCTGTAGCATCAGCAGTATTTGAAAAACATTATTTAAGAACGATTACATATATCTTTCAAGTGCTCTCGGCTTAATTTTTGATCTAGAAAAAAGCAAAAAAATGAATCGTTTATTTACTTAACAACCCGTTCCCTGTATCGTTATTTGTGTCTAAACGATTCCAATTCATGAAAAAACGATTAATATAATCGTTCATTTATAATCTAAAACTATAAAGGGAATCTTTTGGGTGTCTTGGGAAGAAGATAATGGGGATCGTTGTCGTATGATACTGCTCCATGCGGGAACATAACTCATCCAAAAAACCCAACCCCATGTTAAGCAGCATTAGCGTGTACAAAGAACAAACGCAAAAATAAAGGAAGGATCCTGAGCGTGCAAAAAATGTGTCAACGATATGGGCGATGGGCGCGCTCGCAGTCCCGGTATACAATTTCTCGTGTGTTAAACAGAGAGAGAAATAGCCTTCACTCCAATTTCACTCCGATTAGCTGTCATTCTTATGGAAATCTGTGTAAGAGTAAAGAGCAGGCTTTATTCTTTTTAGCAGGCCCAATCCCAATGGAGCGTGCAGAAAAATGAGTAAGCGATACTGAGCGTGTAGAATTGGAGGGCAACGTCAGAATCGTTTCCGGTGCGCGAGGTGAAAGCTCGCATACGCAAAAAAATTCGTCGCGAGTGAACATTCTGCTGCCCCGGGGGGAAAAGTCTCGAAAGAGAGGCACGGAAGTGTGCCAAAAGCTACGGAAAGGAAAGGTACGTGACACCACTTTTTGTTTTGGCGCAGTCCGCTAACCTTTGCCGCAACAATTTGCAGCCAAAACTTGGAAACAGCCAGACCACACCACGTGCATCTTTGCACCAGACCATCCGACAGCAAATTCGGCTCTGTGTCGGCAAAAGGTAGTTAAGGCACAAGCATCATTCGGTCACTTCTCATTAGGGAAGAATGACATCAAAATGTTAAATTCCCCTTTTTTTTCTTTTATTTACACCCTCATCTCGCTGGTATCGTCGGAGACTTTCCCCAGGGCCGACAAGAAACAGATCAACTCGTCCAATCGGCTCCAGTCTGCGTTCCATCGCCGCACTGGTAGCGAAGTAATCCCGGCGAACCAGGGCCGAATCCGTTCGCTCTTCGTCGCCGCACCAGTGGCGTAAGAATTCCGGTGGTACCGCTGCCGATCCGGACAGGATTGCATCGCCGCAGCAAGGAGCAAACATCCGGTGGAACCTCCGCCGAAGCAAAAGGCCTCAGACCGCCGCAGCAGGCGAATATCGGGTGAAGCAGCCGCCGAAATTCCTTGCCTCATCAGTGGCGTAACATTCGGTGGAACCTCTGCCGAAACAAGGGGCCTCAGATCGCCGCACCAGTGGCGAAAGAATCCCGGTGGTACCGCTGCCGAACCAAAGCGAATTTAATCGCCACAGCAGGGGCCAACATCCGAAGGAAACTCCAACGAATCCAGAGCGAATCTCGTCGCCGCACCAGTGGCGTACAATCCCGGGGACGATCGTCGAAGCTGCTTGCATTCCATCGCCGCACTGGTGGCGAAGAAAACCCGGCAAGCCGTGGCGAACAGGTTTGCTTTCCATCGCCGTACCAGTGGCGAACAACGTCTGGTGGCACAGCCGCCGAAAAGGTTCGTTTTCGTCGCCGCACCAGTGGCGAAAGAATTCCGGGGCACCGCTGCCGATCCGGACCGAAGTTCATCGCCGCGACAGGGGCGAACATCCGCTGAATCAGAGGACGTTCAATCGCCGCACCCGCGGAGAAATCCAGGTGGTGCAGCTGCTGAATTCGTTCGCATCTCGTCGCCGCATCGGTGGCGAACATCCGAAAGAGCAGCCGCCAATCCGGACCGATGTCCAGTGGATCAGCCGCCAATTCCGACGCATCCAAGGAGGGAGGAAGCATGTTGCAAACTTGTGAAAGCCTGTAAGTACACGCAATCTGGGGAAAGATGGGAGGTTTGAGTTTCCAAAATGTTGCTCAATACACGCAAAGTTAAGCATATCTTGATTTTTTTTATTTGTGGCACCGACCACGATCAGCCACCATAACAAGCTTCGACTGCATTTTGAAGTTTTTTTCGCGTACGTTTTGCGAAAGAGAACTTGGTTATGAGAATGATGTCATTCGCAAAGATGAATGTTTGAGTGTTTTCTGGGATGATATGAAAAATGTTCTGCATCATAACTAGGAAGAGAGTCGGAGCGATGACGGATCCTTGAGGAATCCCTTCGTGAATCATTTTCATTGTTGAAAACTGACCGTCAATGAGAACTTTAATCTTTCGGTTTTCTAAAAAACTCTTAATATTTGTTCCTATATTTCCCACAATACCCGATCCCCAATTAACTTTATCAAGGGCTTTTGATAGGTCCAACAGTAAGCATTCAGCGTGCATATTTTTGTCTAATGCATCGTTTATTATACATTCCAGAGTCACCAAGGGATCATCCGTAAATAACCAGGCCTGAAGGCAAATTCACGAGTGTCGAGTGACGAGTGTACATTTTTTGTTTCCAGAACTGTACGTAATAACTATTTTTTCTAAAACCTTGCCTATGCAAGCTAAATAATAATGTGATCAGGTGCTAGCTATTTAGAATCGGTATTAAATTGCTTTTCTGGTAAATATAACTTCATTGCGAAAATCATACACTAATACAACATTTGTATACCACAACACTCATTCCATTTTTCTTTCAAGATTCTGTAATAAAGTTATCATTGAAGTTATATTCTTATAAGCAACGTGTAGTTTCTAACTTCAGCTTTCTTGGACACTAGGTAAAATTATTTTTTGAGCATTCCGTAGCTGATCTACTGTTGTTTTTCCGATGTATGGTTTTTTGTATCTTTTCCTCAGACTTTGTATGACGGATAATTTCGGTGTTGTATCCTGAACTTTCAGGGTGCGTCCATAAAAAAGTAATGATGCAAAATTGAAGATTTCAAGAGTTCATTGAGGGTCTCTGTAGTGAGATATAAAATGTGAAACGTGAGAAGTGGGACGCGAAAAGTGAGACTTGAAAAGTGAGATGTGAGATGTGAGAAGAAGGGCGAGAGAAGTGAGACGTAAACCTAAGACGTGAGACGTGATAGATGAGAATTGAGGTGAAAGACGTAAGACATGAGATGTGAGACTAGAGATGAGACGAGAGAAATTAGATGAGATGTGAGACATGAGAAGTGAGCGATGAGATGTTTCACATTTAACGTGAAACGTGAAACGTGAAACGTGATACATTAAACGGCTAACATGAAACATGGAACTTTAGTTATGAGATGTGAGAAGTAAGACGTAAGACGTGATAGATGAAAAGTGAGAAGAAAGACGTGAAACATGAGATGTAAGAAGAGACGTTAGCCGCGTGACATGAAAGATAAGAAGTGAGATGTAAGACGTGAGACCGGCCTCATTTCTTACTTTTCTAGTTTCATATCACAGGTCTCAGGCCCAAAATTCTCATGTCTTATGAATCACGACTAAAGTCTTAGATCTCATGTATTATCTTTCCTATTTAATTTTTTGAGAATTCGTTTTGCAATTGTAGAATATCAATTTAAACCTCTTTATTCATGTAGTAGCAAAAAATACACAGAAAAAAGGGAAAAAGTTAAAACAAATAGATGTTTATGCTCGACGTACACGTTGTTTTTTACTATTCAGAGTGATTTTAAAGAAATAAAAACCATGCAAAAAAGAGTTAATAATTCGTGTATTTTATTTTAGGAAGATAAAGTTCATGCCACTTGAACGGAAATTTTATTAGATGTTTCCGAATTCTTTAGAATATACCATCATGTCACCATCTACCGCCCAGACACCATTTACCGCCCAAAATCACCCTTTTGTTTGTATTTTGAAAAAACTGGGATGTTTTCTCCAAAAATAAGACCTGTGTTCTGTGTCGGCATCATTGTTCGACCATTTCACTGAAAAAACATCACTTAATTATGCCAACTATAGCCAGAAATTAAATGTTTAGTTTTTGGTTTCCGGTCAAATTGTTGAATTCGACGCCTGTTAGCGAACTAAGCATTACTGTACTCCTAGGGCAAAAAGGGTTTTTGTTTTCAAGATAGTACCTATTTGACCTAAAATCGACTTGAAACGATAGTTTTATTTTCGTAGAATAGATTTGCATCGAAAAATTTCCGATTTTTTCAATAGTTGTTGTTTTTTGAAGCGTTTAGTGATGGGCGGTAATTGGTGTTTAAAAAAAAGTGTGGGTTCCTAATGACCGGTCACGCACAATTTCTTTGTTTTTAACGCATGTATTGTGTCAAATGTGTAAATTATAAGAAGAATTTAGTTCGATTATGTTAGAAAATGATGTTTTATCGCTGAAAGTAACCGGTTACTTGAGGCTGTTCGCCTGGAATCATCATTTTGTCAGTCAACGCACTTTGTTACAATTTGTCAAAAATTTGCGGGAACAATTTCACAAAATGTATTCTCTCAAGTTCCTCAAAATGCTTTTGACAGCTCGTTACATGTATAACTGTCTGGACCAGAGGGGGCCAAACCTAAGCCCTCGAGTCCCTGGTCGTTCCTCTGGAGACTCAGTGGAGGGTGGGCACACAAGGCCTTCTTTTCTGGCTAGCTCGATCTTGAGCAGGAACGGAGCTCCTCAAGGTCGGCTTTCACAAAATTGCTGATCAAGGACCCGTCGGATATAGTTAAACACACTACCGCTGTAAAAATTAGATTTAATGTTTTTTATTTGGATACCTGTGTGTTGTGTGTAGTGTGTGATCGTTGGGCCGGCCTTTGCTGCTGCTGCTGCTGCTCCCCGGAACGCTCTGGGATGTGGATTTGTTGTGGCTAGGCTGTCGACGAGAATTGGCGATCACGATGCCAATCCCTCATCAACTCCTCAGGCCGGAACGGAGAAAGGGCTCCGTTCAGCCTACCAACCAGTGAACTCCTATTGGGAGGTCTCCTTCTACCCGGGCGGATCTTGGCTAACCAATCTGGTCCGAAGAGCAGACGCGTGGTACCAGATTGGAACTTGGTCGAAGCGAACTAGTCCTCGATGGCATGAGACTTATGCCATGAACTTTTGGGTCCTGATTCGTCTATCGTTTTCGTCACTTGTATATTTTTCCGTTGATTTTTATAATGACCGATACACTTGTTAACGACTAAGTATATCACTTTTTGATGACTTTTTTGTAACGTTCGATCGAGGTATGGTGATCTCCGGTCTTAACGTGTCAGCGATTCAAGCGGAAAGAACCCTATTTTTTTAGTATTTCTGGTAGCTTACCTCCCAAAGTTCTGCATTATACCAGATTTTTAGCGACTGGACTAATTAGCTTTTTTAATTTGTGCGTTCTCAG
Organism: Uranotaenia lowii; assembly: GCF_029784155.1. Lineage (NCBI taxonomy): Eukaryota > Metazoa > Arthropoda > Insecta > Diptera > Culicidae > Uranotaenia > Uranotaenia lowii. Next base: position 45,390,307 of record NC_073691.1, read on the forward strand.
TTATCCCGTTCTAGTACAGCATTTTGTGTATTTGTTTCAGTGTCCCTGTGTTAACATGTTGTGTTCTTGTGAGTCCTGTATTATATTTTAACTAATCCTACCTTGCTCTGATGAAATAATATATTGAATAATTAACATACATTGAAAACAATTAATTAAAGCAAATAAACAAATAACGACTTACTTTATGAAAGCTTTACCGAGTTAAATATCGCAACGGTAACACATGGAAAATACTAAAAAGAACAGTTTCCGTGTTGTTAGATAGTTTTTCCTTAAGAAAACCTTATTGATACCCAAAAAAGTCGAGTGGGCGGTAATAGAGCCAGTTGAACTCCTCAAAATTTAGTTAATTATTTTGAAAAGCGCACATTTTTCGCATTCCACTAAATTTTTAATTGAAAGTAGAGCAGTTTTGAGATGTATTGGAAAAGAAAGCGAATAAAAATCTGCCGTCGTTTTTTTATTACACATGTTTGAAGTTGAAAAACCGCTTAACTGGGCGGTAGATGGTGACATGATGGTATTTGTTTTTTTTTCGGTCAGTTTATTTTTTTTTCATATCAAATTTCATGCACTCTTAAATCCTAGATTTTCTGAAACAACTTCCAGATAATAGGACGGAACCAAAAAAAAATTGTAAATTGAGGAAATTTGTAGACACAAGATTTATCTTCGTGTAAATACTTACTACAACTCTGCTCAATTATTAGAATGTTTTTCGCCATATCGTTCCCGACTTTTTCAAAAAGGAGTGATACATATTTCTGAAATTTTGCATAAGTAAGTTTTACTCTTCATTTCATGATTTTTATTTTTTTCCTTAAAATAATTTTAAATAGGTGGATTTTTGGGATTCCTACCTATATGAAATTATACAAAAATATTTTAAAAAAGTATTTGAGATGATCGTTACAGTTTTACCAACGTTCAGTGCCAAAGGCCCGGTTAGGGTTAATCGATGGCTCATTATCGGCGCCAAATAAATGACTCCCATCGCAGTCGAATCAATTCAGTTGATTTTGGTCTTCCGAGTAATCATGAACTCGTTTAATCTGTTGGGTCTGCTATTGGCTTCGATAATTGTCGTCGCCGTCGATGCCGATGGTGACTCATCGCTAGTTCAGCTACAGAGTCTTTCCCGAGACTTTTTAACGTTCCTCGGACAGCAAGCTTTAAGCTGGAATTTGACGGACCCTAGCTATGCCTCCCAAGACCTAACCTGTTTGAACCAACTCGCTCAGTTGGACGTTGATTTACGGAATTCCGACCTTTGGGCTGTTAATAGTAAGTATAGTAAAATTAGTTTTTTTTTATGTATTAAAACGTTTTAAATTTGAATATTTTCCAGTGTACGACTCATGGGGCAAAGCGCCATCTGGACTTTTGTTTGGAAACGTATTCGAGCTCGGAAGCTTCGATCAGTGTCGAAGAGTTAGCTACGCTAACTACTTCGGCTCAATCGAAGGTCAACACTGTACGCTTATCATCGATTTACGGTCGTTGCAACTGCCGGTGGGATCTTTGTGGTACGGCATTTGTGTTCCAGCAGTTTGTAGACCGGCTCTAGTTGGTGCACTTTCCAACGCATTTCTAGGAGGACGAGGTAGTGGTTTATGGAACGATCTGAATTCTTTTTGTTACGGCAACGAGGAGAAACCTTTTTCCGCTTTAAGCATTGTTGCCATGTAAGTAGAGTGGTCCTGTTTATGACTCTTGCGGGTTACTGTTAACAATATCTTCGCTTCCAGTGTGCTTTTCTCCTGTTACGGGTTTGTGTTGATTGCGGCAACAGCGTTAGAATATTTATTCACCGTTCGAAAATCGACAGTACCGAGCTACGTGCAACGTTTTTCCATTTATACCAATACGGTGAAGATCTTCCACTTGACACCACCTTCGAAGTCCAAATCTGAGGTTATGGATTGTGTTAACGGCATTCGTGCCCTGGCTATGCTCGGGATAATTGTACACCATGTCGTAGGACTTACCTACTTGCTACCGAACGTCAACTTTGTTCTAAGGATGGAGTACGAGAAAAACTACCTCTGGGCTGCATTTCACAGGTTGGGAGGAATCGCCGTTGACATATTTTTACTGCTCAGTGGAATGTTACTTACGATGAAGGTACTTCGGGAGCTGGATAGCTCCGGCAAGTTGAACGTCATTCAACTGTATCTGCAGCGATTCCTACGCATCACACCGGCCTTCGCAGCTGCAATACTATTTGCGATGGCCTTCATCGATCACCTAGGAGAAGGTTTTCTGTACAAAAACATCGCAGCGCAACACTCAGGTGCTTGCAGCCAAAGCTGGTGGTCTGCATTATTCTACGTTCAGAATTACGTTCACTACGACTCCTTGTGCTTACCTCATACTTGGTACCTAGCAGTCGATATGCAACTCTACATATTATCTCCACTGATCCTGATCCCACTCTGGAAATACGGTAAACGATTCATCCCAGTTATCAGTATGCTTGCTCTTCTATCGATTTCATGCGTATTCGCGACATTTCTCTACAACGACTTTCGACTCAACATCGCCTTCTCGAGGAACGAAATGGAAAAGAAAACCTACCACCCAACCCATGCCCGGATGTCCGTCTGGCTGTTCGGAGTCATGTTCGGCTACCTGTTGCACAAAACAAAATCGTCCACTATTCGTCTACCGAAACCAATTCTAACCCTAGGATGGTCACTAGCTCTAGGGATTCTGATTCTCGTTGCCTACACAGTTCGTCAAGTCTACGTCGGTGACTTCAACGCAATCCCGGTTGTCGTAGATGCCTTCTACGAGTCGCTTCATCGTTCTCTGATAGCCCTATCCGTCGCCTGGATCATCTTCGTATCTATAAACGGTCAAGGTGGTATCGTGAACCGGTTTCTGAGTTCAGCTTTGTGGCAACCGTTGGCCAGACTGTCCTACAGCATGTATCTGCTGCACATGTTAATCCTTACACCGATATCGATGAACATAAAGGTGCCGCTCTACTTCAGCGCCATCGATGTGGTCTTCGGTTGCTTCGGGCTGACCGGCCTGAGTGCCCTGGTGAGTATCGTGTGGAGTGCCGCTTTTGAGTACCCATTCTTTGGGTTGGAAAAGAAACTGATTAAAAGTAAATAATACTTTACCCGATTGTTTTATTTGATTGAGTGAACGGCACTCGAACCCCAAACGAGCTTTAACAGGTTTTATAAAACTGTGTCACATCACAAATATAAATTCCTATGCACATTTTGTTGGTGCAGATATAGGTTGACTCATCCGCTCCAAAAAATCACCAGAATTCGTGGTTGAGTGATAGAGTATCCATCTCAAACTCAATGGACTTCAGTTTCCTAGGTTACAAGCAGAGTAAGTAGAGGACTTTTTTGGTAGTTTAACCCCTCCCTACAAACCTACAGACATACAAATAAAAAAAAACAAAAATGCAATAAATGCAGTCTTTCAAAACCCCTACTTTGCCCCTGAAAGGTGTTTATCTTAAGAAGTATACAATTTCAGAATTAAAAACCAACTGTTTAAACTCTACAATTCATTAGTGAAATCCTAATTTAACGTAACAACAACGTTCTACTCATGTGACAGATATTTAATACTCGAAACAATCATTGTAATTCGGAAACTAAAATATCTAGAAAATATCTTCATTGATTTTGATAAATTTGTCGGGATATTGCCCGGTATTTGGTCGACAATTTTGAAATCAAATGCCCGAGTTTTGCCAGATAAAATAGCCCGAATCAGTCCGGCCCGGATACGTGCTGAAAAAAATCTGGCAAACTTAGTGTAAAACCATGCATGAAGCTAAATAAAACGATCCGGACTAGCGACTTATAAGAAGGTAGTGACTCCAAATCTCAACGATAAGCTAAAGCCTTACGGAAAAACAAGATCCCGGAAGCTGTATACGATATTGTTGACAAAATTTGATTGCATGGTGATGGACGACAAAACCTACGCCAAGGCAGATCTCAAACAGCTTCCTGGACAAGAGTGTTATAAAGGGTGATACGGTCAAAATTTGGCCAAGGGAAAACGCGTGTAAATCGGTGAAATCGTTTATTTAAAAAATCAAATTAAAGTCTGCTTCATTTAGTATTGGAACAAATTCTTTTGCTCATTGTGGCGCCCCTAGTGGACGGATTTGGAAACTTTTTTCACCCACGTGTCGGGAAATTCATTACCTTTCACCATGTATTTATGTCATAACACCAAACGATAGCATTTTGTAAACAACCGCCATAGAAGCCGAACGGAGAGATCAAATTGTGCACAGTTTTCTTACGAGTACGAGTACGAGGATTTCTTCGAAACAGCAATGAATAATTTTTTTATTTTTTTTTTATGAAAGAGTAAAGAAAATGCTACATTTGTATGAAAAACAAATTATGAATTCGTTAATAAATGACTGAACTACACGCAATTGTTTGTGTTCCAATATTAAATGAAGCAGACTTTACATCCGTCGAACTTGGTCAGCACTTGGTCGTACAGCTTTCGAGCACGGATTCTGGCCACATTGTTCTGCTTCAGCGTCCGATTTGGCTGTTTGCTGGCTCGGAATGACCTTATTCCTTCCCGGAGACGAATTCGTCGCACCGTACTGTGAGCGGCCTGGAACTTATTGGCCAAATCGCGGTCTGAAAGATTGGGATTCCTCTTGACGGCCTTGATGACTTTCCCACGCAGTTTCCGGTCGACAGTTCCACTCCGACGCTTCGAATGCGGCTTCCGAGCCGTCGTCAATGTTTCCTTGTACTGCTTGATAACACGCCATACGGTATTTCTGGGCATTTTAAGCTGTTTAGCTAGCTTCGATGCCGACAACAATGGATTTTCAAGAAAACTGTGCACAATTTGATCTCTCCGTTCGGCTTCCATGGCGGTTGTTTACAAAATGCTATCGTTTGGTGTTATGACATAAATACATGGTGAAAGGTAATGAATTTCCCGACACGTGGGTGAAAAAAGTTTCCAAATCCGTCCACTAGGAGCGCCATAATGTGCAAAAGAATTTGTTTCAATATTAAATGAAGCAGACTTTAAATATCTTTTTCAAGTTTAATTAGTATAAAATTCAGGAAAAATATTCAGTTAGGCTTCCGCTTTTCCAAATCCGAATTGCCGGGTCTTACGCTTAACCCCTGCCATCAGATTTTGTACCGCCAACTTGTCCACCTTCTTCGCCGCAGAAAGCCAGTTTGCCTAAAACTACTGCTCGTTCTTACCAGTTTTTTTAGTCTTCTTTAGTTTCCGCTTGACAATAGCCCAGTATTTCTCAATTGGGCGGAGCTCTGGCGTGTTGGGAGGGTTCTTGTCCTTGGGAACCACCTGCACGTTGTTGGCGACGTACCACTCCATGGCCTTTTTACCATAATGGCAAGATGCCAAATCCGGCCAAAACAGTAGGGAACAACCATGTTTCTTCAGGAAAGGCAGCAGACGTTTATTCAAACACTCTTTCACGTAAATTTCTTGGTTGACAGTCCCGGAAGCTATGAAAATGCTGCTTTTTAAGCCACAGGTACAGATGGCTTGCCAAACCAGATATTTCTTCGCAAACTTTGACAGTTTCATGTGCTTGAAAATATCTGCTACCTTTCCCCTTCCTTTTGCCTTATAAAACTCCTGTCCCGGAAGCTGCTTGTAGTCGGCTTTGACGTAGGTTTCGTCGTCAAACTTCGTCAGCATCGTCGTGTACAGCCTCCGGGATCGCGCTTTGGCCGTCGTATTTTGTTTATCATCGCGATTTGGAATCACTACCTTCTTGTAAGTCGATAGTCCGGCTCGTTTTTTGGCTCGATGTACGGTTGTAGACGATACAGCCAGCTTATTTGCGGCATCTCGGAGAGAGAGGTTAGGGTTTCGCTTGAAACTACCGGCAACTCTCTTTGTCGTCTCAGCGGCTTCCGGTTTTCGATTTCCCCCCGATCCGGACTTCCTGGCTGTCGACAAACGTTCCCCAAACACTTTAATTACATTTGTAACGGTTGATTTGGCAACTTTTAGCGATTTTGCCAGCTTTGCGTGCGAGTTGCTCGGATTGTCGCGATGCGCGAGCTAAATTTTGATACGCTGCTTTTCTTCCTTGGACGACATTTCGGCTTCTGAAGAGGGAATTCCAAAATCAAAATAGGAGCAACACACACACACCTTCAAAATGAGGGGTGTTCAGGTTTTTTAAATGCAAAATTGAAAGAAATACGTCAAGTTGATATTGACCAAATTTTAACCGATCACCCTTTAATCTTTTAGCGTACGCACTGACCATACTGACTGGACACTCGATTTCGTTTTCTGGATAATTTTTCCAACAGTACGCAATATCGAATTCAGAGCGCGCATCGATCGATTTGAAGAAATGCTATCCCAGCTAGGAAACGCCACCCAACTTTAAAAAAACAGGCAATTTCTAGGATAAAATCGGGCTTAGCAGGTACATTTTTCCTACAGGGCATTTTTTGTCACATTTTTCAGGTTGGCCGCCTGCCGTCGATATTGCGAACCTAAAAAATCTGACAAAATAAATTAGACAGAAAATGGTTGTATTTTTGTTCTAAGTGGCATGTCAGTGTGATCAGTGACGTACGGTTGGTTATCATTTTTATTCTTGACAAAAAAATGTGTAGTGAAACGGACATGAAAAAAGAAAAGTCACGACAGCAAGCTATATGTACGGTTCTATGTTCATTTATGACGTTTCGAGAAAAACGCGTTTGAAATTTTTTTCAATCGCCAACTAAAATTTACGTGGAATCTGGAGATCTAAGTAGCCGGTGAAACTGAAAAGGCGTGGTTGACAGAAGCTCCGAAAATCCTTTTTTTTATAATTTTGTGCGAGTTTTTGTTTTTGAAATACCATCGTTTGAAGAACAAATTAAATATTCCCCGATGAGCAACTTGCCGAAACAGATGATTTACCTACCAGCTAAGTTGATGTTTCACCGTGGATAACGAAATCGGGTGGACATTGGCCCGGGCTCATTAAGCTTAGCAAGATGTAGGAACCAGTTAAACGATTCCTGAGAGGAGTGTCAGCTCTTTATCAGAGAGAAGTGGTGAGCTCTTTCCATTTTTAATTATCTGTGTATATGTGTAAATTTGGTTCTTCGGTTTGTTAATTAAATAAAATAAAAAAAAAATCACCCATTAATCCATAACTTTTTTGTTTTAAGTCCAATCGAGTTGCAGTCTTCAGGTGAAAAGTTAGTCCTAAATGAAATTTTAATAAAATTTTCATAATCAAGCAATCGATTGGTAAAGAAAAAAAAATGTATGATGAAAACCAATTTTTTATGCTTCTTTAAAACAATATGTCTCAGAATCTCTTTCACACTTGAGATTCAGTGCAACCCTTTCCGTTTCCGCTCAAATTTGGCATATGGCCTTCTGATGACTCGCATAAACCACCAAAGTCTTTTTTTTGCAAGTATTTTGATTTCAAACTACGTATTTATTAAGACAAATTAAATAAATTAAATAAAAAATATTCTAAATTGTGATTTTTATTAAGCATTAAACCGTGAATAGCTCATCACACAATGATACAAACAACATGTTTTGTTCAGCAAAATTTAAGTGTACAAAAATCCGCATCTTTTGATGGCATTGGTATCAAAAATATTTTACGCTTGGTACACATTTTGGTCAGTCGAATACAAAATTTTTTGACTAAAAAAATTTTTTTTCTTGAAAATAGCTTGCTTGTTTTACATTTTGATACAAATTTGGTTCATTTTTTAATTTTTACGTGTAGTATTTAACTCAAAGAAAATTAAAAAATATAAAGTATATAAATTTTATGAAAATTTTTGGATCCAAAATTTATTTAAAATCAAATCTTTTGAAAGTGGACTTTTTTCAAAGATCGCGCTTGCGGAACCACTAAACATGATATTTTTTAGTCGGCCCCATACAAAAGTTTGTTCTGCACATCCTAATCTACCATTTGGAGGGTGAGCCCCCAGATTCCCAGAAGTTATGCAATTTTGGGACACCCTAGTGTGTAGTCACCAATGCTATGCTCTATGCTATGCTAACTAAAATTCACGTGGAATCTCTCAAGTCTATGTTACCCAAACGGTGCGTAGGAGGATCATTCTTAATATGTTTTTTATCGATAAAGGGTATTTTTATGGGAAAATAGCTCGCAATTGTTCATAGAACCTAGCTGAAATATGAATTCACGGAGAAAAAAGTATAGTACCTATTGTCAACAATTTTCCACTCACATTCAATCATATTTCTGATTAATTCTCGACCAACTATAAATATTAAACTTTCAACTTTATGATGTGAGCGTTGCTAGTCTCTCCAAAGAGGTCTCAGCGATTTTGTGTGTAGATTGTAGTTTATTGTATGCAGTGGGATTTCTGGGGGTTGAACTATTCCTCTGGAAGGCGAGACCATTAACCAGAAGGCGAAAAGTACGCAGCCATCACTTCCGGTTCCACTACTCACCACCAGAGACCGTAAGCTACCTGAGCGAAGCGAAGAGGCAAAACGGCGAACAACCAAATTAGACGAGGCAAGAAAAGGCGCGAGGCGAGAGCAACGACCGGCTAGAGTTCAAAGCCTGCCGAGAATCCATCGGCATTTTGGATTCAAACTCTGGCGAAACAACACAGAACCAAATATAAAGTGTTACAATACCAGAAGCCGAAATATTTGGACATCAGGTACAACCCGCCATTTTGCTCTCGCCGACAAACCCCAATAATTAATCCTTGGATCCTATATTTAGGACCCCGCTATTTTTGGATACAATTCCAACCCTGATTCGTCGCCGTCAATTGAATTTGAATCCGCCGGTACACCGGCCTGTACGCCGCTGTTGGAGGTTATATCTGACGCTACACAACGATAAACCCCTCGGCGGCCTTGGAGGTTCAAATCTTCCGACATCGGATTTGAATCAGCCGTTGACTTGCCGCATCGCATCCGTCGCTGGTTTGGGTTGAATTCCCACCGGCGAACTTCGGATCAGGCCAACAACAACTTCGTGCCTGGTTCAGCACCCAAGGTGGGGCCAGGTACGCCACAATCTACCGTGCGACTGTTCGCTTCTGCAACAACTCTGTGCCTGGTTCAGCACCCCAGGTGGGGCCAGGTACACTAACTCACCGTAAGATCGCTACGCCTCTCGATAATCGTTCACCGAGGACGCCATCAACAAATCGCCGCGTCGGTGCAAGGCTCCGACCTCTTCGAACCCGAGGTTGAACCGCAACGAGGATTGGATCCAGGTGGTAGCAGCAACAGGTCAGACAAAACTTATTTTTATATTGTGAAGTGGTGGGCAAATAAAACCAAGCTTGGATTGTAACCAATAAATTAATGTGTTAAGCTAGAAGGTGGAGTTGTTTCTTCCTCCGGAAATTCTCTGCATTTTGTATTTTATTCAGTAAGCTTGCCGACCCTAGGGATTGTTTAGGGAATCTCTGGGACGCCTGCCGACTGACTAGTGGCTAGTCTTACAATGATATTGTGCATCCAATGATACATACAATAGATTCAGCAATATGTGTATGATTGATTTTACGCACTCAACCATAAATATAATAGATTCAACTTTAGTCCTATGGTAGATTCTATGCACTCAACTATAAATGTAATAGATTCAACTATAATTGTATGATTGTTGTTGTTCATTCAACAATAAATATAGTAAATTCAAATATACTGGTTTATTGTTGATTTAACTGTAAATATAATAGATTCAATTATATTTCTATGATTGATTTTATGAGATCAACTATATTGTAGATTCAACAAATGTTTATTTTAGAAGTCATCATGTTTATTGTTGCTTTCTAGTCAGTTCTTGCTTTTATTTCAATTATTATTCATTTTTGTATTTATTTGTATTTGTTATCGATTTGATTTCACACTTAAACACAACACAAAATACAAAAAAAAATCTAATTTTTCTTCTGGCTCGTTCAGCCTCCGAACAGAAATACAATTACTTAGAACTACGGAGAACTGCTTCGATCCGAAAATAGTTCTTCCCGCTTGCAATCTGCTGATGTCTGCCTAGCCGGAAAGTCCACCGATCTCAGCGGCAGGATCAGAAAGCTACCACTCATGATGGCCTAGACTTTGCGCAAGGTTTTGAGGGGGAAAAAAACTCGATTAGAATTCGCTGAAAACAAAACAAAAACTGTAAATTTCAAAAGATTACCCGTCGCCTTTGTTGATGGGTAGGCAAGCAACACTTTTCGATGTTCGACGAGCCGCATTTCGTTTCCTCCGGGCAACAGAAAAATTTCTCGATGAGGCCTTTTCGTGTTGGGAATGATAAGGAAGGAGGTGGCCTCTGCCGTCTTACCACGAGTAGAACCAACGTTTTCTTTTCCATTAGGGTCACCGGCCGTTTGCTGTGGCCCATTTTCTTGTAAGGTTACATCTCGATTTTGGGTACTTCAGAAATCTCGAATTCACCTATCGAAACGGTTTTGCGGGCAGCCGGAGAGTGGAACACACACCGGAATAACGTCCCTTGGTCGGTTCCGCTTATGGACACAGTTGTGACGGCCTCGGATAACTTGTTCCCGCACGCTGGTATCACGATTTACGATCACGATTGCTTTTTAAGAAATTTGCCGCGAATTTTTTTCTGCCGAGGGCACACCTACTGCACTTACGACGTACATTCATCAAGCATCACCCAATTAACTATATTTATAGTTCCATGCCTAAGATCAATCATAAAATTGCAGTTGAATGAATCATATTTTTAGTTGCAACAATCAGAAATTTATAGTTGAATCTATCATATTTATAGTTGAATGGGAGAGGTCAATCAGAAATGTATAGTTGAATCGATAATATTTATAGTTGATTGCTTAAAATCAATTATACAATTGTAGTTGAATCTATCATATTTTCAGTTGAATCAATTATACCACTACAGTTGAATCTATAATATTAATAGTTGATTGTGTAAAGTCAATCAGCAGTTTGTAGTTGAATCTAGTATATTTATAGTTGAAAGGGAAAGAATCAACAACACTTTGATGAGTGGTATAACTGGCTGGAATAATTGTAACAACAGTCTTCTTTTTTCATCATGTTTCGTCTAAATTGTTTATACAAGAGGGGGCTTTGTACTGAAGTCTCATGCGTGTGAGTGAGATGGAGATAAAATTTCCCCTATTTTTTGACAAACACTTATGGTTCTCTCTTTAGAAGTGGGTGAATAGCTCTTTGCATTTTTTCCCCTTTATATGTGTTGCATCTAGACCGTTAGCTTTGTTGTGTAGTAAAGGGTGTATGAACTATATTTTAAGGGGATGATGTCATGTTATGGCAATATATCTTTTAGATCCTTTCCTCAAATTGTATTTAAAATGTAATGGTCTAAGGTTGCACCTTTGATGTCTCATATCTCAGGTTTTACCTCTAATAGTGTTGCAGCGAATTAGGGAATTCAGCTCTTTATTAACACGATTTTTCGCAAATAATTGCACGGTACGTATACCTGTGTTCCAAAAAAAACTTGGTGAATACCGAAATCAATCATCAATGTGAAATGAATTACCCTCGGTTTTACCAACAGTAGTACGCTTCACGTAGACTTTGGAATTTGCTCGAAATGTAGGTAATCAACAAAGTTCATTCATGTTCATTCGCCGAATTTTGTCACTCATCATATTCGCCACTGCGGCGAATCATTACGCTGAACATATAGAAAAGAAGTATCTATGAAAAACATAATTCATGAATCATCCAATCAAAACGATACTCGAATCAAACTGCACTCTCCAAGATTAGTTCGAAGTTCTGTTTGCAACGTTAGAAGATAACCATTCCAAATGTTTAGAAGTCTCGCCCGGTTGTTATGTCTATACATCGCTGACCTATCTACTTCGGAAAAACTTGATAAGAACTTGTCACATGAATTCGGTTAACGAGCAATACGACTCCCGGGAGTCCTCGTGATTGCAGATTCTGAACGCGTCGACGTCGTCGTTCATCAAGAAGAAAAAAACCGATTTTCGGAGCTATTCAATGGTCGGTCACACCCCGACGCACAGTGGTTCAAAATCAAAAAGAGAGGGAAAAAATTAATAAAAAGCTATTTTGTTAAAGATAATAGGCGGAAAGTTGAAAAAATAATAAATTTGAGTTTTTTTTCAAACTTTGCTATTTTTTCAAAAATTGCTAAAACGGGGTTTGAGCTTTATATTGGGAAATTGAATATTTTTCAATTAATTATGAATATTTTTGTTAAAATGAAGTATGGGCTCCTAAATTCCTGTAGGTTAGTTGGATAAATATTAAAACTGATGTTTTAAGGTGAATTTGCATTTGTATCGAAGGAAACGATACTTGGTTAACTCTGTATAAATTCTTAAAAATTTGCATTTTTAAACCAAACAGCGTTCCACTCAATGACATCGTATTCAAAATATAGCAAAAACTAGCAGCTGATTTTAAGATATGTTTTTGATGAGGCTTTCACCTATCTAACGGTGTATAATTTACCACGGCGATCGACAGCGCAAGCTTTATTTTTGCTTCCGAAAAATAAATAGAGTAAATCGAAAAATTTTATCATCTAATTTTGGGTTTCCAATTAAGCGAAACTTTAGTAGTTAATGATATTATGGACGTTTTTTATCTCTAAACTGTGAATAAGATTATAATACATCACTTATGTATAAACATGTATAAATTTTTAAAGATTTATATGCTTTTTTAAGTTGTTTTGGGCTGAGAATAAAAAATCCTATTTTTAATTCTTGCGTTAAAGTTGTCGTTCATGTTTGTTTCATAGAAGGTGTGAAGAAGGTCCTAGAAAATATCTAAATGCATCATAACGTTCCCAGAATATTGGAGAATCAATCCCAACATAAAAAATTTGGTTGTCGCTGACTTGAAAAATGGACTTTTTTCCGGCTTTTTGGGGATTTGAACCACTGTGCGACGGCCGGATCGAATCGATTATCTTATCCCACAGCGGACGGGATCTTATCGAGGCGATATATATGTGAAGTGAGTGAGATTCGTTGACTTAGTTTACCTAAATCAATTGGAGCAATGAGGCTGTTGGAGGTATTTCTGCTAGCATCGGTGGCATTTTTTGGGTCCGTGAACGCTGAGGTCCCGCTGGTGCTGCTCCAAAGTTTGTCCAGAGATTTCGTGACGTTTCTGGGACAGCAAGGCGGTAGCTGGAATTTGACGGATTCTACGTTTCGATCCCAGGATTTGACCTGTTTGAATCAGCTCAATCATTTTGCCGAAAGTTTGACCAATGTAGAACCATGGGCAGTTCAGAGTGAGTAGAAACATTTGTTTAAGTCTGTAGAACTTTGACTAATAATTGAAAAACTTCAGTGTACGACTCATGGGGAAAGGTCCCTTCGGGATTGCTGTTCGGGAATACTTACGAGTTTGGAAACTTCGATCAGTGTCGAAGGATTGAGCATACGAACTACTTTGGATCGATCGATGGACAACATTGTACTCTCATAGTGGACGTAAGAGCTTTACAGCTTCCGATACCTCCGATTTGGTACGGGATTTGCATACCTGGCTCCTGTAGACCTCAGCTTCTACGTCAACTTTCGAACACGTTCTTCCTTACCCGCAATATGGGTGTGTTAAACGATCTGGACGCGTTTTGCTACCGGAATGAGGAGAAACAATACTCCGCAACGACTATCGCAGCTATGTGAGTATTCTGACCTTCGACAACGCAAGACTCTTATCAATATTTTCTATCGCTTAATTTCGCAGAGTTTTGTTTTCTTGCTACGGGGCTCTTCTCGTAGCTGCAACAATAGCTGATTTCGCATTCCTTTCAATGGAATCATCGGTGCCCGACTACGTGAAGCGTTTCTCGATCTACACTAATCTGTTGAAGATCTTCCACACGACTCCGCGATCTACGTCGAAATCGGAAACCATGGATTGTGTGAACGGCGTTCGAGCACTGTCTATGTCGTGGATCATTGTGAACCACATTCACGATACGGCTCTTGGAATTCCCGCTTTCAATCCTATTCCACGAATGGAATATAGGAATAGCTATTTCGGGATATTGTTCCATAGACTTGGAGGTAAAGCCGTGGATATATTCCTACTGTTGAGCGGGATGCTGGTAGCCATAAAGGTTCTACGAGAGCTAGACGCCACACGAAAGCTCAACGTACCTAAAATGTGGCTTCACCGTTATATTCGCATCACTCCGGCCTACGCAGCCCTAATTTTCTTTGCTATTGCATTCATTAATGAGTTTGGTGAAGGAATACTCTACAAGACGGTTTCAATCGAACCTGTTGAAGCTTGCCAAAAAAGCTGGTGGGCGGCTCTGTTGTACATCCAAAACTACTCTCACCACAAGGAGATGTGCTTCCCCTACACCTGGTACCTGTCCGTCGATATGCAGCTTTACTTCCTCTCGCCTCTTATACTGATCCCTCTGTGGAAATACGGCAGGAAATTTGCACCGGTAATCGGTCTGCTCGCGCTTCTTTCCATATCGTGTGTATTTGCAACGATGTTGGTGAACGAATACCGTCTAACCTTATTCCAACCGATGGGCGACGGATTTGCCAGAAAAACATACCACCCAACTCACACTCGGATGTCCGTTTGGCTGTTCGGAGTCCTTTTCGGTTACTATCTGCACAAAACCAAATCATCCACAATTCGACTTTCGAAGAGAACCCTACTAGTTGGATGGACCTTTACTCTCGTAATTCTCCTGCTAACCGGATACTCTCTGAAACAAGTCTACGTCGGAGATTACACACAGTTCTCCGGAGTCGTCGATGCCTTCTACGAAGCGCTGCATCGGTGCTTCTGGGCCTTCGCCGTCATGTGGACCATATTCGTGTGCATCAACGGGCAAGGAGGAGTGGTCAATCAATTTCTAGGATGGAGTTTCTGGCAGCCCCTAGCGAAACTTTCCTATTCCATGTACCTGTTGCACATTCTGGTCCAGCTTGCAACTGTTACTATGACGTTGAAGCAGCCTATCTACTTCAGCACGGTGAACATTTTCTACACGTTCTTCGGCCTAACGGGTCTTACTGCAGTGATGAGTACGGCTTGGTGCTTTGCCTTTGAGTATCCGTTCTTTGGGTTGGAAAACTATATTTTCAGGAAGAAATCAGCTGAATCGGCGAAACCTATTTTGCCTTCCAGTTAAAAATATAAGCTCTTGTAACGTGATACGTTTTTGTTATTTTTAAGGCAGTTTTTGGCAGAAAGTCCACAATGTAAGTATAAGAGTATGCGTCGTTAAATACCGTCAAACGGGGCATCATGCAAAAGCGGGGTTGGATGCAACATTTATATAACAATACACTGATTCAATTTTTAATTTAATGTAATGTGATTAAGTTATCTTCTAAAGATAACAAAATGATGATCACATTATTTCTCGCATCTTAAGATAGTTTTTATAAAGTTTTTGATCTTATATATAAAAATGGAGGCGTAACACCATCACGTATAAACGGTCGTACGGAATGAAGTAAAATTTGGTATCCGAGGGTTTTTCGGGTCAGAGATGGTTTGTATAATAGTTTCTGTTTGTCTGTCCCCTATAGACTCGAAAACTACTGAAGTGATTTGCGTTAAACTTGGCATATGAGGGTATTGAAGGCCGGATAGGATGCATTGGAGATACAGGAAGGAAGGAAGGAAGGTAGGAGGGAGGCTTTCATACCTTTTCTATTATATAACTTGAAAATTATTTGATCAAATGAAACCAAATTTGACTTAGATGGGTGTTTGGGTACGAAAAATAGTTCTATGAATGTGGCACCTCTCCCTCCTTCATATGAGAAGATAGAAAGTGGGAAGGGGGTTCCTTTACAATTTTCAGCATTACTGGAAAACTAATCAAGCAAATGGAATCTAATTTGGCGTGAAAAGTTATTTGGTGACGAGAAATGTTTCTATGATACATTTCCAGAACCCTCCGTTCTTGCAGTCGAAAAATCTCAAGGGAGGAGAGTGCTCCCATACAATTTTTTACATCCCTCGGCAACTTACCCAGCAAATTGAACGAAATGTAGCTTGGAAGTGTATTTCAGCACAAGGAATGTTTCTGTGAATATTTGGTACTACTGCCTCCTTCCAGTGGAGTGATTGGAAGGAGACTACCACCACACATTAGTAGGCCAAGCGTGGTCCGCCCCACAAGGGAAAACACGTCCGCACTGCAAGTTTTCCCTTGTGGGGCGGACCACGCTTGGCCTACTAATGTGTGGTGGTAGATGCAACTCTATCTGTATCTACCGCTTCATAGTAGTAGGCTCGTGAGGAACAAAAATTTGATATGTGATGGTAATGCTTCTAAACAAATTCTACCCGCTCATTTTCACCATCTTTCATTTCTTCTAACCTTCTATCCATCTATAAGGGTATATACGGACGATAGTATTGATGAAAAATTGGCCTCAGCCATAACCTCAAATTTTGATTTGCTGGCGGCCTCACCAGTGATGCTGGGTGCGTTACTAAAATCAATATTTGCTGAATTTAAAATTATTATAATATTTCTGAATTGATTAAATTTTTTAACTATCAACAGCTATTCGTTTGAATTCATTACGGGACGTTCCTAAATGGATGAAGATAAGCTATCTTTTGCTAATGAATTTTCAAGGTGTTTCAATTCGAATTATGATCACCATCTCAAATATATTTTCATGTCTTGCTCGGTAGATTAAAAAAGAGTTTTTTCTAACTTCTAAACGAATGCAAAATCACTCACTGTTACAAACAAATGAAAGCCCCGTCTATGTTAAATTTGAAAACAATCTCCTGCATGCTCTGACTATTTTAAACATATCCACATAATTTGCTTCTTCGTTTGAGTGTGCGATACAGTAAAGTTGTTCTTTCGTTCAGATAAATGATGCGTTTAATTTCACATTCGAATATAAATCTACGGGAAAGATGCAAATTCTCAGTACTCATGAAAAGGTTTTTCAATAACAATGCTTTTAATTGCATAATCATCGTTTTTCAAATATCAATGCACTTGGCAGCCCTGAACATTAAAAAAATCAAAACACAAACACCTGTGTATCGCTTTTGCACAGGGCGAATTTGTCGATATTAGTACCGAAAAATCGCGTTTAGCGTGCGCCCTTCTCAAAAATCGATTCTGTTCTCCCATGGTTTGAGGTTAGGGCTGAGGTCTCCTGTTAAGGTGGTGTTCGTGTAGAACTGTCAATATATCCTAATATAAAAAATTTCATAATCTTTAGATGTCCCTACTAAAAAGGACATCACTTTTCACCGCTAGGCCGATAAATCAAAGTAACAAACAAAAATTACGGTGATGAATCTCTTCATAAAGTTGTGTCAAATTTTCAAGTCAATTAAAGCAAAACTGTAGAAATTATAGGCCTTTATCTCCTCCTATCTAATACTGCAAGAGAGCAAGAGCAGAAACTTCAAACGCGTTTTTCTCGAAAGCACATTTTTGAAGTCCGTGGACATCGTCATTTTAAAACTACTTATCCGATTCTTTTCAAATTTGAAACATATTTTCTACATATAAAATACCAGACCCCAACGTTTTTCTTTTTTATTTTTTTTTACTTTGGGGAGATTTTACAGATAAAAAATGGCGGTTTTTTTCGTGAAAAAACGTAGTTTTTACTTCAAACAGCCACAAAAATTTCATAAAATTTTTTTAAGTTAAATAAAAACGTTGGGGTCCAGAAAAACATCTATTAAAAATATTTTGCTCTGATTCTGTGCTGAGATACAATGTCCACCGCAAATCCTGTTTTCTAAAAGGCATCCTCGAAAGTGCTCCGTCACCGGCTCATTTTTCAATATTTTTCTACGAAAAAATTACTAAATGTTTTTTTAACAATGTTTTGTATAATGCAGAAAATTTGAATACATTTGTTTGAACGATAGCTCTAGAAAAAAATCGTGAAAATGGTGTTTTTTTTACCCGTTAGACCCTACCCCCCCCTTAATTACTATTTGACTTTTTTCTCAAGATCACTTCCTTTTCTATTTTCATAAAATATTAACATAATTTTGAAAATGAATCTGGAATAAATATTTATTGTTACATCTTGCTGAACGTATTCTTTCTTTTATTCCATTTATATCAATAGCTCTGTCTTCCAATATATACGAAATACATTCTAATGTTAACCATAATCCTGCTTATAACTTATAATCCTTTTTCCTGCCATGTCCAAATTGTTTTTGATGCTACACAGTCTTTCATTCTATGTAAGGTAGTGTCATTAGGGGATTTTTTTTTATTATCTGACGGGTTTGCGCCGGGGGTCTTCAGATTTTCCCCAAAATTGCTTGTTTTCGATGCAAAAAAAGAGATTTATTGTCATTGTTTCTTTCATAACTCTTCAAGGTGTTAATGGCCCACTTTGGTGTCTTCAGATGAAAGTTGCATCATGAATTGAGCTATACAATGGTATTTTCTGCAAAATATTCGGTGGTGCAGACGGTACTTTTAGACGCCATTTAAAGTTTATTTACAACTTTTCATGTTGAAGGTCATTATTTAATTTTTTTCAACTATTCTATTTGGAAAGCTGATAAAATTTCAATGCATTTTGATGTGCTATTTTATAATTTCCGTTGAGAAACAACAGAGTTATGTAGCTTTGAAAAATGGTTATTTTTTATTTACAAAAAAGTCTAACCGAAGCTAACTCAAAAAATAAAAATGTTAGAAATCTGAAAAAATACATGTGTTTTTAAGTCGCAAAAATGAATCAAATTTTCAATTTTGGGGAAAATCTGAAGACCCCCGGCGCAAACCCGTCAGATAATAAAAAAAAAATCTCCATTATTATTGCATACATTACACTTAGAAGAAATTATACCTCTAACATTGTGCCTGAATATCTTTTAATTTGTTGGAATTATATCTCGTAAAAGGGTAAAAAAGGACGACTTTTGACTTGAACCATGGAAGTTTTTATTACAGTTTTGGTTAAATAAGCGTTTTCCTTAAGGTGGCCATTATGCCCTTATCTCCCCCAATGGTCTTAAAAGCATTGCAAATTTATCAAAAACTTTGAATTTTCATACGTGTTCATAAGGTTTTTCATTAAAAACTATGTTTGTAGCAAGTTACCTAATTTTCTAAGAAGGGTGAAAATCGCATGATTTAGAAAATTAAAAATAACAAAACAATATTTTTTCTGAC
Organism: Uranotaenia lowii; assembly: GCF_029784155.1. NCBI lineage: Eukaryota > Metazoa > Arthropoda > Insecta > Diptera > Culicidae > Uranotaenia > Uranotaenia lowii. The sequence continues at coordinate 45,409,481 of NC_073691.1, forward strand.
TACGCCAATTTGATGTCCCATCAACCTTAAAACTGTTGATGCATAAGGGCAATGATTAACTGTGAACATAAGTTATTTTACAAGCCATTGAAATTGAAAAGTGTTGCATGTTGCCGCAGTTGACGGTACCTGTGTATCAGAAATGAATCTAGGATTACCATTTGGTCATCCAATAACGGAAGCACCCACGGAATAGAAATAATTGTAACTTCGATTTTCTTGAAAAGGTGTTTCTTAAAACATATTTTACTTCTTAGCAATTGGTTTAGTTAAACTTTGGTCTAAGCTCTGAAAAAGTGAGAACGCCCTATGCCACACCTTATAAGGACCACTTTCTTAAGTCGATAACTTTTTAAAGTCATTTGATGGAAATATCGATGAGTGGCTCAGTTTCCGGGATCTTTTCACATCGTTAATCCACTGGAAAACTGAGTTGCCTGAAATTCAAAATTTTCATTACCTTAAGGGCTGTCTTGAAGCTAAAGTGAAGCTAAAGCCTTGACAGATCTTATGATAATTACAAAGGCGAATTACCAAATAGCATGGGATACTTTGGTGAAGCGCTATCATAAAAATAAGGTCCTTAGAAAAAGGCAGGTTCAGGTTTTTTTCAAATTACCAACATTGGGCAGGCAATTTTTGGTGGAATTGAGGTCGTTATTGAAGGGTTTCGAGCGGATTTTCCAAACCTTGGACCAGGTGGTCCAAGTAGCAGACTACAAGGATTTGCTTCTCATCGATCTTCTCAGCTCACGTTTGGACCCAGGTTCTCGTCGCGCATGGGAAGAAGCTTCATCGAACAGGACACATTGAAGGATTTAGTAGAATTTGTTCAGCGTAGAATTAGGATTCTAGAAGCATTATCCATCAAATCAGTTGAAGCGAAATTGGATTCTTCGTCTGGATCGACGAGGAACCTAAAGTTCATAACAAAAATATGCTCATACGCTTATGATCCTAGTATTGTCATGTTCTTTCACGTGCGAAAGAATTTTTTTATATGAAACATCAATAAATCACACAAACGTACAAATCATAGCTTGTGGGGAATCGTGGGCCACATTTTATGGGGTATCTTGGGCCACCTATATTTTGATGTTTACACATTCAGAACTTAAAATACGTTTTTCCTATCTGTAAAGTTTTCTTATGCCAAATAAAGAGTTGTGAAAAATATTTTGTCATGTTTTCCAATGCGGTAGAGCCGAACATAAATCCTATATAAGAAAATTTGCCGAAACGTTCGCGAGCCAGGTTTTAGGAACTATTTAGTCATACACAACTTGCGTTTCTATTTCCTCATCTGAAATTGCTTAAAAATTACTACATGAATTGTAAAATTTCAGTTTTGGATAAACTCATAAACTTTGCACGTTATCTAGTCAATTTGGATTTGGTGGCCCACAATCCCCCACCATTTTTCAAAATCCAAAAAAAAATACTTTTTTAATAAAGTCAGATCTCGGGGAATTCAATTTATTTAACAAATAAGAAAAATGCCAAATGAAACCTTAAAAATGTAGAAAATCTTTCCATTTATTTTTCTCTTTTAAAAAAAAATAGTCATAACTTCTTTCTAAGCAAAGAAAAAATGTGGTTCATGATACCCCAACCTCCGCTACAAATTAGCAATCAAAAACTGAGAATTCATTCAACAAATTAAAATATTAAATATTTTCATTTGTTGAATGAATTTTCAGTTTCTGCTCGCAAATTCTGGTTTTAGGAAATCTAATAGATTAAATTCCATACCACAAATTGTATAAAAAAATATAATGTGAAGTTGTGATTAGAATTCATAGAAGCTTTGATAGAAGGATCAATCTGAATCCTTGATACATTTGACACTCAAAGGCTTAGATATAATTTTTAAGATTAAATTAGTATGCAGAAGAAACAACTTGAAAGATGTGGTCTCGATTTTTAAGAGAATTGAGAATTTAAACTCAAATTTTCATTATCGATAATTATATTTTTTTGTTTTACCAGAAATTGAAATGAGAACTAGAGACCCGAATCGGAATTCATGACAGAGCTTGTTATAAACATTTTTTAAATAATTTTTGTAACCGTATTATCTGATCACATCTGTTGACCGATCGTTGAGTTTTGTAAAAAAAAATCTCAATCCGTAACAAGAGCATTTATGAATTTAATTTTTGTTTGATTTATTTATTCTAAGGACCGGAAAATATTTATCTATTTCAAATGATAGTTTTATACGCAAAACACATGAACCTATATGGCTTTTAACGAATGTTCAAAACCAGAAAAATTATAGGTTTATTTGTAGAACTTGAAATAATAATAATGACTAAACGAAAATAAGCATAGGAGTTCTGGAGGTTCGAAATTCCAAATGTGAGGTGAGAATATAAGTGTGAAACTAAATTGTAAACATCAAGTTCTAAGTCAAAGTCTGAAGTTGTTGGCTCGAAAGTCTGCCCAGAACTTGAATTAAAACCCTTATCTCATTTTACAAGTTTTATTTGAAATCTAAGCCTGTGATCTGAGTTAAGGTTGGTTCTGGATATTACTTTTAGAGAACCGAATCTGGTCTGAAATCTGACTCTTCGAATTCATTACAAGATCGTAAAGTATGGTAACTATAGGATCGTAAGTTGAAAATAAAAATGGATACGTGATATGACTTTGAAGACTGTAACTTAGGTGTAAGGCCAGAAATACAGTACGAGACTTTACAATGTAATACGAAAACATGTTCTTTTTGGATTAATTTTATATTGAAGGGTTCATCCAAATTTAACATTTTACGCATCGCATTGAGTAATCACGTGCAATATGTATCTGACCTGAGGCTGAAATCTCATCATAATATCTTGATTTATGAATGCATTTGTACTTGGTGTTGAAAATTGAATTTAAGTACGAGATCGGAATTTTTTCCTCAAGCATCAATTTGAAAAAAAACACAACACTGCCGTTTAAGCACTGTTTAAGTATCTTTAATCATTCATCGATTTTGTCCGCAACGCGTTTCTCTACACCTGCTGGCTGCATCCGCTCAAACAAAGCTTTACAAAGTATCACAAAGGGAATCTCAAAAATGGCACTCCACAGCACCGCAACCGTTAGGGTCAGCCCAAGCGCTCCCCAAATCAAGTACAGCAAGTTCGCAACGCTAAAATAAACAATCGAGGCGATGAAAACCAGCAACGCGTGCAGCAGATACATGGTGAAGGACAGCTTGGCGATCGGCTGCCAAATATCGGCACTCAGGAACTCGTTGATGATTCCACCTTCCCCCTGAATACAAGCGTAGATGATCCACATGACGATGATCCCAAACGCTGGTCGACTGAGCGACTCGTAAAACGCGTCCAATACGTTGCTAAACTGTTCGTAGTCCGAGCGCTGAAATTCGTAGTTGGCGTACAGGAGAAAACCTAGCAGCAATAAGCAAACTGTCCATCCAATTGTAAAATATTTTTTCGGAAGCTTAGCGGAGTTTGGTTTGGTGTTGTGAAGGACGTAGCCGAAGACAATCCCAAGCATCCAGACACCCATGCGAGCGTGCGTTGGAAAATAGGTCATGATGTATCGCTCGCCTCCACCATTGGGAGCTCCCAAGTTCATACGGAAATCATTGGTAATGAAGGTAGTGAAAACACAGGCCGCAGCAAGTACCGCCAGGAGAACGATTCCCCAGAGTACTCGTTTCCCGTAACGCCACAGAGGATAAACCAAAGCCGGGGTAACGATGTACAGCTGCATGTCCACGGACAGGTACCAGGACCAAGAGAGACACTACGGTTATTGAAAAACATTGGTGTTAGATTAGAGTTGAGGTCGTTTTGAACGTTAACGTCTATTATGGTTACCATATTTCGTGTGTTAACGTAGTTCTGTACGTGCAGAAGAGCAGACCACCAATACTTCGAACATTCACTCTCGGCTGCTTCGATCGTAAGATTCCAGAACAATTCGTCTTTCAAGTACTTAGCGAACGATACGGTGAACAGTATCAGAGCAGCCAACGGGATGGTTATCCGTACGTATCGATTAACGTATAGCTTCAGCAAGTTTATCTTTCCATTTCGATCCAGTTCCTTCAGTAGACTCATAGTTGCTAGCATAGAACCGAGTACGAAAAACGTATCGACCGCAAAGTATCCAGCTATCCAGAGAACGGAGAAAGCGAAGCTCATCAAATAGTCCGCTCTAGCTGGGGGATTTTCAATCGGCAATGCTGGTAGACGCTCATGAACGTGAACCACCACTATCCAAATCATGGAGAGAGCTCGAATACCGTTTACACAGTCTATAGTTCTGGAGGATGTTTTCGATTTCGGAACTATATGGAAGATACTCCGGATGTTTTTGTCCAACGAGAAGCTACTCAACAGTGGGTTTACTACACGGTCCAAATACTTCATACATACTTCGTATGCTGTACTAGCAATTACCAAGGCCGCCATTATAGAGTACACCACACTGGAAAAATTTAAACAGTAAACAAAAGTAATTTTGAATAAACAATAATAGTTACGTTGCCACAGTAACAGCTCCATCAAATTCTACGACACTTTTCTGTTGACAAACATATCCGTACACTGCTAGTCCCGGAGCTTTCAATGATTCCAAATAAGACTGATACAATCGCCCGATAGTGTCAGCTTCACAAAACTGCGGCACACAAAGGCCAATAAACAACAGTGCCGGAATGTTCGAAGGAAATCCGACGTTCAGCACACAGTTTTGGCCATCGATATCTGCCCAGCGAAACTGCTGACATTGATCCCAATTCCCAAAAGCATTCCCATTGCCGTAGTACAGTCCAGCAGGAACTTTGCCCCACGAATCGAACCCTATTATGCAAAATTGCAGTTGGATTAGAAGTGTCTCCCCTACAATGCTCTCCAATACCTACACTCCAAAGCATGACGATCTCGTTCAGCGTATGCTGCAGCCAGCTCCCGAAGCGTACTTTCGCATCGCGATGAATCATCGTCTAGATTCAGTAGATAATCAACGAACCCTCTATTGAGCGCTGCCACTTCGTCGATACCGAACTCAAGCTCCGCAAACGCCGACAGATTTGCTTCACGTTGACGTTCATAGAAATTGAAAGGTAATACCGACTTCCCGAAACCGAGAACAAGCTCTGCCGGTGTCAAAAGCACCGCAAAAACGACCGTCAAACGACCAATACCGGCCATCATAATCGACTGAACGACCTCGGGATGGGCTGAACTGGTTTTCCGAGGAAATCGCTTCTAGTAATTGACACCCGCGCGATAAGATAAAAAGAAAAAATCTGGCAAAAAATATACTCTAATCGTTCAAGCTATCTGAATAAAGTCAAAGGGCATTTTTGGATTTTGGGATTTTTTTATTTAATTCCGGTGGATCCACTCATGGGGGATTTTTCCAATCCGCAGTAGTAAATATTTCACAGATGGTTTGTTCAACATTTAATTTAAAAAAAAAGGGGGAAGTTCATATATAAGTTTAACTTATGAAACATCTGTGATCTTTCTTGGATTGGCTATATTTTCATAATACAGAATCCACGAGGCTTTTTCGGTAAGTAACCGATTACATTTCCACTAAACTTCGTTTCTTGTTCATTTAATAACCGAAATTCAAAGGTTTTTAATCGAAAATATCCAAGCTTCAATGTTTGGTGATAAGCGCTGAGCAAACTGTAACGCCTTTCTATGGCGGTAACACGATATGGCGCAAAAATATGCATCACATTTTAGCCGCATGAAGCGATCATTAATTAGAGTGTTCTTACATAAATTGAAAACCAGTTCGGAATAAATAATGTGTTCATTAAAATTGCAAATAAATGCAGTCAAACCAAAAGCTGTTACAGTTTGCTCTCAGTGCAGCCAATTGGGCAAACAAAACAGAACAAGAATCCCACCCTGTTAGTGCCAACCAAAAAAAAAAAGGAAAAAGAAAAAACGACCAAACGAAAATTGACATTCGTGGTTCCGGCATCTTCAAAAGTGCCTCGCTCGTGCCAGCAGTCGTCGGGCAAATAAAACGGTGCTAAAGTCGCAGTAAGCCAGTGAAAAACGGCCAGCAGACAAATTCTGATCAGTGTTGAAGGTGACGAATCACAAAGGGAAGATTCCCATCAGAAATTAAAAATTCCGTGTTCTCGCATCACACCAGCTCACGACGCTTACGGCACAAGAAGGCGGAGCTAACCTAAACGAAAAACACGGAAAAAGGACAGCACAAATAATCCCCAAATAAATGGGTAGGCATTTGAACGAAAACGTGCAGAACTCATCCTAAAGGCATGCTGCCTTAGAACTTACCTTTTTAGTCTTTTTCGTTATTTTTTTCTTAAGGGAAATTGTTTATGGCACAGCAGCACGCGGAAGTGCAAGTTCAAATATTGCCTCAAGATCAACAGACCTTCCTATTCTCCTTTTAATGATCCAAGATAGAACTGCAACACCTGTAGGTTCCAGAAGAGCGGTGCCAGGGGCTCTACTAGGTCATATCTAACCTTTCTCGGCCGTCTTCCGACCAAATTGTATCTTAAGCTGCAACAGTAGTAGGTTCTTGTGTCATACAGGATCATTTCGTGGTCCCTGTCCCGTTTTGTGGCCAAGTCGTTGGTGAGCTACAGCACCAGTGGGTTCCAGGAGAGCGAAGCCTGGGGTTCTAATCGATCACATTCTGGACCATTCCCGGTCCTACCAAGGCCAGGTTTCCGGTGAACTACCACGCCAGCAGTATCCAGAAGAGCGAAAGGTCCAATTTGGTCTTATCCAAAGCCACTTGTCCTGTCAGCGGATGATGGAACACCGACACAATATCGACGAGGAATCAATGCACGGTGCCCGGAAGATCGTTCCGGATTCAAGAATTCAGCGATGGGAGAATACGAATGCCGTGAAGTTGGAATTCGAACGTACGATTTTAAGGGGATTCATCTACCAAGTCGGTCTCTTCATCAGAAAAGCGACATCTGGTGTCAGGATGACAAACTAGGACAATCAGGCCTTTCGAGCCGTTCAACAATTATGAGTGAGTAGACAACCATGAAACAGTGCCAAATTTAGCAACAAAATGGTTTGACGATACAAATTACAAAAATGAACACAAGAATTTTAATATTTGCTTATTGATTGAAAGCACTTGAAATTTTGCTTTGCTGGGTTCAACTGAGCTAGCTGGCAAAGTAGAAGAAAAAAATGTTTACTTCTTCTTCTTAAGCCAATCTAAAATCTACAATTTTAATCAATCTACACGCAATATATTCAAAAGGTAAAATTTACCTAGACAGCAAGGTAAACGCTCGGTGAAACCCAAAAAGGCAGCTTCTACCACTCCGATGGTCAACTCACCTCATAGCGAGGTATGAATTTTACCTGAATATGCCGAAAAAAAGTTACAATTCATCATAAAATGTTGCAATTTTTTAACAAAGATAAGCCTTAGAAATGCGAAATGCTAAACGAAGTGTGCGTGTAGCTTGCAATGACTTCAAAAAGCGTCTCTTTCTTACCACAGCGGTAAAAGATTTGAACTCAATTTGTAATTTTACCAATTTTATTTCTTGTAGATATTATGGGCGAAGGGCGCGCTCACAATCCCGTTATACGATTTCTCGTGTGTTGAACAGAAAGAGAAGTAGCCTTCACTCATTCTTATGGAAATCTGTGTAAGAGTGAAGAGTAGGCTTTATTCTTTTTAGCAAGCCCAAGCCCAATTGGAATAGATTCCGGAGACGTAGGCGATGATTTGTTGGTGTCGCACGTGTGTTTTCGCCTCGCGGTGAAAATTAAGTTTTAGAAATTGTACTCGTCTGTTATTGTGAAATTGTTAATTTCCATTGAATAAGTGGATAAAGCGTAGTGATAAACCATTGTATGTTTCTTTGTTTGTGACCGGCCTGATTCTCCGTTGTTTTCATCAAACTCCAGTGACATCCTTGAATGATGATCCGTTATAAGAGGAAACAGACTTCCTACTTGTACAATAGACTGGCCCATAACAAAAAAAAATATTTTCCACGTGGCCCCTCTAGGTTGGTGCCATTAGGTGAAAAAATGACTTTCTGAAGGTTTCAGGTCGTTTGGCAGAAGCACGAGCTGGCGCGAAGAACTTGAAATTTGTATGGAGATTTTCGGCAAAATATATGAAAAATCGACATACGTTCACTCTTGTATTCTAAAATATGTTTCCAGTATGCTAAAGAGCTCAGAATTTTAGGAACTGTAGTTCAAGCAATGACAAACAAGTTTGTAGAAGATTGTGACGCGATACGAGTTGACTGTGATGAGTTATCCGCCATCGAATGTGTGATTTTTTTTTGCATTTCTTTGATACATCGTAAGGTTGCCAGATTGCCCGGTTTTATCCGGGTTTGCCCGGATATGGATATGGAAGAAGTCCGGTCCGGACCGGTTGCCCGGATTTCATTGGAAAAGCCCGGATTTTGCCCGGGTTTATTCTCATTTTCATTCTCAAATCACACTTTAAAAAACAAATAGTGCTATATTTTTTTATTAATGCGCCCAAAATGAAATTTTCTGAGAAATTTCCATAAAATAATGATGAAAGGTTTTTTGAAAGCTTAAAATACGATTTTAAATCGGTTGATAAATTTTGATGAAAAAAAATTTTTTTCAACTACTTTTTCATGATTTTTGATTACTAATTTCTAGGTTTTGACCAAATTTGCCCGGATATTGCCAGGATTTTGGTCGATCATTTTGAAATCAAATGCCCGTATTTTCCCAGGTTTTTAGATAAAAATAGCCCGTTTTTTCCGGCCCGGATACTTGTTGAAAAAATTCTGGCAACCTTAATATATCGTGAACGGTGTATGAGCTAGTAATCGCACTAACCAAAACTCTTTTTTCTAATCACAAAACGATACAGCATAGTTTTTCAAACCTTTCTTTCAACTTTTTGCAAAGATATTTGTTATAAAATAAGCTACAACTTTGCCGAGGACACAAACATTCTATCTGTTATTCTTATTGTGTTCTGTTCGATCGAGTTAGTAATAATACACCTATACACCGTTCACGGTATATCGATGAAATGCAAAAAAAAGTATGTCGATTTTTCATACATTTTGCCGAAAATCTCCATACACATTTCAAGTCCTTCGCGCCAGTTCGTGCTTCTGCCGAATGACCTGAAACTTTCAGATAGTCATTTTCACCTAAAGGCACCAATCTAGGGGGTGCCGCGTTGAAAAAAATGTTGTAAAAATCATCCCATACAAATTTGGGCCAGTCTATTGTACAATTGGTGAGTCCGTTCCATGATATTTCTTATTCATTATTACTGAAATGATGTTTCAATCCGGGTTTTTCTACCCTAGTATTCTCATGTGGTTTGACTAAATAAACATTCAACACAAGATACATTTAAAATTTATAGATAGATTTAATTTAACCGCAATGTTTTGGATTTCTGTGCAGAAAAACTTCGTTTCCATCCACAGAAGGGCGAACTCACTATAGGGTCACCATAAAAAAACACAATAAATTTTAGCAACACTTTATTAACATGGAAACGTATGGTACTGTTGTCCACGTTTCTTCCTTCCTTGGTCCCAGTTGTCTCTGCGTCCAAAATCGATTTCAAGGAGAAATAAAAACGAGTTTCATGACTTGAGTGAAAGTCTATCACCCTGTAGAACATTAGGAAGTAAGCAAGGATTTATCGATAAACTAAACCCAGGAACTTAATAAAAACAGAAACCAGAATAGTCATATTTGCCGCTAGTAGTATTAGTGTCATAATTCAGAAATTGTCACTAATACTTTTCAATTTTGGGAACATTAACCTTAAAAACGACCGTGTTCATCGGCTGGCTGCCCAGTTTTTGCACTGAAATTTGTACCGAGAGTTTTTGAGGTTAATTGTCCCGACTCATCTGTACACGCTCAGCAAGTGTGCGTAAGAAATGTCAAAAACAACTCTATATTCGTAACCAACCGATAAAAGCTTCTCAGCTGCATGCATGATGAATGATTTTGAATTCAAAGGTCCAATTTGTTCATGGCGTATAGAATTCCCACAAGAAATTTATTTTTTACCGGTGTAGAAGTTTACACGTGTGTCCGTGTTGTTTTTTCCCAAAATTATAAATATCAAAGCATGTTCGAATACATGCGCCGTTCTATATTTGGTTTACTTTCAAATCTTTTGGATAGAAGATCTGATACCTGAGTACAAAAAAATGGATTTATTATATTCAACTTTTCAACAAAATTTTGTCCAGTGTCACAAATGGGACCTCGAATATTGCGCTCCAAAACACTGCTAACGTCGTTGTCAGTCCGATGGCACCCCATATCCGATACAACATATCAGCAAAGCTGAAATGCAGAACCGTCTTCACATTTGCCAAGGAAGCCAGCACCAGGACCGTGGTATGCATGAGATACATGACGTAGGACAGTTTGGCCAACGGTTGCCATATCCCAGCGCTCAAAATGTCATTCACGATCCCTCCTTGGCCGTTGATGCTGGCAAAGATAATCCACATCACACACATGGCAAACACCGACCTTCCCATGGACTCAAAAAATGCATCTGCTACTAGAGAGAACGTACTGAGGTCCGAACTAAAGAGCTCGAACGAGGCGTACCAAATCAGTCCCAGTAATGCTAAGCACGTCGCCCAACCGATTGCGTAGTATTTTTTTGGTAGAGTCACACCACTTTTCCTAGTTATGTGAAGGATGTATCCGAAGATCAGTCCCCACAGCCAGACTGACATCCGGGCATGGGTAGGATAGTACGTGAGGCGACTTCTTCCGAATCCTTCATTGGCGAAAAAGTTGAACCGAAACTCGTTCACGATGAACGTTGTGAATACACAGAAAATGGAAAGCAGTGCCAGGAATCCGATTCCCCAAAGAACTCGTTTGCCGTAACGCCAAAGAGGGTAGATCAAAGCCGGTGCAATGATGTAAAGCTGCATATCGACGGACAGGTACCAAGTATGACTTAGGCACTGAAATTGAAAAACAACCGAGTGTTAAAAAGGTGTATCGATCGAACAGAAATTGTTGTTACCAATTCTTCGGGGTTCACATAGTTTTGTATGTGCAACAATGTGGACCACCAATATTTAGAGCACGTGACCTGCATTTGATCTATCAGCCATTTCCACATGACTCCTTCACCCATGTACATAGTGAGGGATACAGTAATCAGTACCAGTGCTGCCAGAGGAGCCGTTATACGAATGTACCGATGAAGATACAGCCACAACGGGTTGAACTTCTGCTTCTTATCTAACTCCCTGAGCATACTGATCGCAACGAACATTCCACTGAGAGCCAGGAAAGTATCCACGGCCAGATATCCTACTATCCAAAACGTTGATGAAACGAAAGTATACATGTAGTTTGTTCTTGCTGGCGGATTGCCAACCGGTATGATCAACATAGTTTCGTGAACGTGCACAATGATGATCCAAATCATCGAGAGAGCTCGAATACCGTTGACACACTCGATCGTATCCCGTTGCTTTTGAACATCTTTCGACTTCGGTGCAATGTGAATTATGCTTCGGATGTTTCTGTACAGCGAAAAAGCACTCATCAAGGAGTTTACTTCCCGGTCCAGGAATACCATGGCGAACTCGTAGATTGTGCTTGCTAACACCAGGGTCGCAATGATGGAAAATATGACGCTGAAAGAAAAAGAGTCCAACGTTCATAAACTGTTACAGATCATTGAAGATGTTTAACGGATTAACTCACATAGCAGTGATCACTCCACCGTGATATTCGACGGATCGATCTCGATGGCAAAGTTGTTCAGCATCGAAAACGTCCAACAGCACTACTCCCTTGGTCATTAAATACTTCCCAAATGTATCGTGAACAGTTTGCGGGTCACAAAAGTGCGGTACACAGATGCTGGATTGTAGGACTGGCAGATCGTTTGGCAGGAACGAGTAAAAGGTACAGTGCTGCCCTTTGACATTTTCCCATCGATAGTTCCGGCACTGGTCGTAATTTCCAAAGGTCATACCATTTCCGTAGTAGAGTCCAGACGGTACCTTTCCCCAGGAATCGTACCCTAAAAAATAGTGGCATTGCATTCGGGTTCAAAAAAGCTTACTTCTCACTCACATTCTTGGGCATATTGATGCCGTTGCAGATAGCCCTGAGCAAGGTCACTTAAAGTTTTGACACATATTCTATCTCCTTCGTTTTCAACCAGCGGGACATCGAACTCCGCTAGGAAATCGACGAACCCACGACTCAGACCGGCTACTTCATCGACGCTGAATTCACCGCTCCTCGGTTGAGTTTGATTCTGCAGCAAAATCCTCCTCTGTCTATCGACTGCTTGAACAATCGGATCGATGGAACTTTGCTGAGCTCCGGAGCCTAGCAGGCAGCTCAGCGCTGCCATAAGCCAAAGCAAACGCATTCTACACACCTCTGACAATGAAACTTAACCACCGACTGGTTCGATCGAAACTGAAATCAATCGGCCTTGGGGTCGCATGCTTCAGGCGTGATCCAGATTGCCTGTTGGGATTTTTTCTTCTTGCGGCAGCGATAAGATATGGCGCGATTGTCTATTTTGGTTCAATTAATATCAGCTGAGTATTACTAAAATCAATTCAAGATAGATTAAGTATTTCTGAGGTTTTTTTTATCGATTTTGATAACAGTTTGGGAAATCGGTTGTTTTTTGTTGCTGATTTTCAATACCAATGCAGTCTAGTCTACGTTAAAGGTACGTATGTGATGTTGACTCATGTAAACATAAAATAAAATGCAATGTATTTTGAACTGACTCTGGCACTTTTTTGCATTGATCTTATTACTTTTTAACATGCGTCTGGCTATCACGGCCCACAGTTGGACAGAAAACAGATATTCATGAAATAGGATAAGTTTATTCAAATCCTAACTGCCAGCTTGAAGAGAAAATTATAACTAAATAAAGTCAAATAATAAAATTTATAGTCAAGCAACTTCGCCGAAGACACAGATGAGAAACAATCTATCTTCTGGGCTGCAGGCAATATTGACCAAAACTGTTTCTACTGGGCCACTGTGCGGTCAATCAAGTGTGTATAAGAGACAAATTCTCACCTAACATCAACGATGATAGTAATCGCTTACACAACTGACCATTCCATCAGTAAATATATAACTCTGGATGAGGTCGAACCTGAACTAAGGCAACTCAATAAATCCTAGAGTGCGCTTTTTGATGACGACACTCTAGTGCACTGGCTAATTAATTAGATACAGTCGTGGAGCCTGTTAGGAGATACGATGTAAGGGCAGCACTTCTGCTGCAACACTTCTGCTGCCTTGTTTGCGGATTGCATTCCAAGGCGGGCCTCCCGGGTTTGCTAGTCTGGGTCCATGGATGCAAAGGGACCACTCATGTTATACTACACATATATGTCCTAATCCTTATATTCCAACTGGGACCGCAGTTTTTGGTTCCTTCCCCGAACTAGTTGAACCTCTTAATAGTGGGAGGTCAAACTGAGCTGGTGCGCTCCACGGCAGTACTCGTTACGGATCCATATATCATCAACAACCTCAACTCAACACGACTCGCTGCACAGCCTCTCTTCTAACGAGTTAAGATCCGACATCTCATCTTGTTGACAAGAGATTCACATCTTTAGCGAAATTACCCAAACACCTTGGGCACCTCTGCCTTCGTCTGCCAACTCTTGTGTCTGACACCTTTTCATCCACGTTTTGACTTAAGTAACCGCAACTACTCGTTTTACGAATTGGATCTAGGAGGACCTTGAACGCAAATCGAGTAGTCGACCTCACTTCCTCCGGTCGCATCCACGATACCGGGCCATGTTCAGCCAGTTGATTCGCGACTCACTGGTAATTCGTTCTCTTGTCGCAATTCAAGAAGTTGACGAAACGCCTCTCCTCGTGGCTTTCGTCTTTTACTCGTCTTCTCGATCCAATCCGAGACGAGACTCTACCTCGCATTTCCTCGTGTCTTGAAAGTCCTCTTACACTCCACCTTTAGACCAAATTAGAGACGAAAGAATACTTCGCCTCTCCTCGTGACTTAAGGTTCACATTTCATCCCTGTTCTCTTGTTCTCCAACTGAGACCCGACCTCTCCTCCTAGGACTTGAGGTTTGGGCTCCACATATTTTTCCCGCCGTGTATCGTTCATTTGGTGAATCAGGGCTAAGCTTCCCGATACACGTGATGACCCCTCCTTGTTCTAGCAACTATGCATTGGTACCAAGGCATCCAGTAACACAACGCTTGTGCCACACTCGGTGCGCAGGCTGTCGCAACCTGTCTTTTTTTAATTGATCATCCATGTAATAAATCCTTTTTATGGGTTGCATTCCCAAGCACGACGGGCGACTGAGTCCCCCCAGTATACTACTCTGGGTCCATGGGTGCAATTGGTCGACTCTAGATGCTATGTGTTCCTACGCCACAAAGTCCACCTCTGGCCATAATTCCCGTCCAAAACTCTAGTATATATACCCTGCTTGCCTCTTGTTACGATTCAAGACTAAGGACCTCTCCTCTGATGACTTGAGGTCTGGCCTTTACTCGTAAATCGAGACTCGCTTGATTACCACGACTATCGTGCGATCCACCTCTGTTCGAGAGCACTGCAAGAGACCAATGACTTCTCCTCTAACGACTTGAGGTCTTGGCTAGAGGCCCTCTTCTCTTCACCCGCCCGTGTGCTGATCGAGCTTATACTGGACACGCACCTGTCACAGCACACGTCCGAGGCTTTACGAAACTACTCGGATGATTCCCGGCGAAGACGTCATCCTACACCAACTCGAGTGACTCACACGCCGACGATGTGAAATAACTCTATCCGAGAGTATTTTGCGGCATGAATACTTTTCTCCCTACTAGTTCGACTTCGGAGAAGGTAAAATCTAACCTTCGTAGCTTCCAGAAGGTAAAGTCTATCTTTGTATGCTTTACTGTTAGGTTCGAACGCACCATTCTCAGATGCTCATCGGCGAAGGAGCCACCCTACACCGGTCACGAACTGGTGCTGGTTCTAACTACTCTGCAGGGCCGTCATGATCCGGGTGAACCCATCGCTGACCACACGCCAATGGTAGAAACCTTAAATATCCTCCGCACGATGTTGTCGGCTGTCGTGTCTGGTTCGCAGACGGCAAGCATGTTAGTGCGTACCCCTTCGAACCTCGGACAGTTGAACACTACGCGCTCTGGTTTGTCAACTGTGTCACCGCAGGTTGGACAGAATGGCGAGGCCACATGTCAAAACCGAGATGAAGCATCCGTGACCAGTCAAGAACTGCGTCAGGCAGAAATCAACCTCTCCATGTTTCCAATCCAACCAATATGCAACGTTAGGACATGTTTGCTACTCTGGGTTCATGAATACAATGGAAAGACTCATGATATACTCCGTGTATACCTCCTTCTCCCCAAACTCCACCTGGGGCCGCAGACCAAGTTCCCACCTCGAACCGTTTTAACACACTATGCTTCAATAGTGGTTGGTCTATTCGCACTAGTGCACTTCAAGGCAATACTCATTAACGAGACCACTTTCAGCAAAACCTTCCATCCTTACGACTCAACGTCTGAACTCTCCTCTAACAACACATAAACCTCTCTTCTTCGCGACTCCAGGCTTGATCTCTCCTCTAACGACTCGAGATCCGACCCCTCCTCGCATCGACTCGAGGTTGACCTCTCCTCAGCACGATTCAAGACCCAATCTCAACTCTAGCGACTCGAGATTTGACCTCTCCTCCTTATACCCCCCCTCTTGTTGATTAAAGGCCTGATCTCTCCTTTTGCGACTCGAGACCCGACCTCTTGTCGTGTAAAGACTCAGAGTTGACCACACAAACCTCTCCTTCTGAGGACTCGAGGCCTGACCTCTCTTCTTACGACTCGAAGCTCGTCCTCTTATCTTCAGGATTCGAGGTGTGCCGTGTGCCGATCGAAAGCAGCTAACCCTAGACTCACGGCTGGCGCAGCTCATGCACGGGATTTAACGCAACGACTCGGATGATTCCCGACCAAGACGGCATCCTACTCAGACCCGAATGGTTTAGCCAGCGTAGCGTCGAGAGCCACTCTACCCGTGGGTATTCCTCAATCGTGGAGCAACCCTTTCCCAACGATTTCCACTGCGAAGAAGATCAAGTCTTATCCCCGCAGCTTCGGTCGTTGGGAACCGCACTACTCGGATACTCCCCGAAGGCGGAGCATCCGACGTGCGAACGCGGCGTACCCACGGCATCCGCTACGCAGAAGATGTTGCCTTATCTTTGTAGCTTCAAACCGTGGAATTGGACGCACACAACTCGATAGCCCCCCGCCGATAGGGTCAGTCTACTCCTACCGTTGTCGATTAGATTCTAGGCGACAATCGATGAAGAGATCCTCATTCGATTCAGGTACGTTTTAAGGGAACTTATCGGATGAGAGAGCGACGATGATGTACGAAATGAGCGACTTGCTTGTCAGGTGAAATCCGCTATATAAACGTTCAGGAAGTCAGAATTTCCTCGGCACGGAAAACCTAGAGCATGAATTTCGGAAAATACCCTTGGAGCAGAGTAAAAAGAGTTAGCCAGTTGAGCTGGTGCAGGAATCATCCGAGTCGTAGCGTAAAGTTCCGGTTCCGGCGAATTACATGATGGGCTGAAGTGTCTTCTTAAGTCTTTACGAGGAGAGGTCGGACCTTGAGTCGTTAGAGTTGAGGTAAGGTCTTGAGTCGCTGTTACGAGAGATCGTTGAATTGCTTGAACGAAGTGGCACCGAAGGTCAGAGCTAAGTGAGTAGTGGTATACCATAACATGTCGGTCGTTCGATTGTACAGATGGGCCCAGAGTAATTGAAGTGTAGGTCTTCCACGTATTCTTATTGTACGAGGGGTAATAAAATGTCCACACTGAGGGAACTTGTAAACATTTTATTGTTTACAGATCTCCTGTCAGTACATCAAATACTTTTGAATTTCGGACATTCTATATTATGAAATTCTATAAGTATAGTTTAAACTTTCAAACCTTGTCTTTTAATTAATTCTTAAGTAAATATTTGTCTAATGTCACAAATGGAATCTCGAAAATGGCACTCCAAAACACTGCAAACGTTGTTGTCAGACCGATGGCACCCCATATCCGGTACAATATGTCGGCAAAGCTGAAATGCAGAACCGTCTTCACGTTCGACACCGAGAACATGAAAAGAACTGTCACATGTATAAGATACATGACGTACGACAGTTTGGCCAACGGTTGCCACATCCCTGCACTCAAAATGTCATTCACGACACCTCCATGGCCATTGATGCTAGCAAAGATAATCCACATCACGCACATGGCAAACACCGACCTTCCCATGGACTCGAAAAATGCATCTGCCACAAATGAAAAAGTTGTATAATCTGTTCGAAGGAACTCGAACATGGAGTACAAAATTAGACCCAAAAATGTGAAACAAGCCGCCCAACCGAATGCGTAGTATTTCCGCGGTAGATTCACTCCACTTTTTCTGGTGCTGTGAAGAATGTATCCGAAGATCAGGCCCCAAAGCCAGACTGACATCCGGGCATGGGTAGGATAGTACGTCAAAATGGTTCTTCTCCCTCCCTCATTGGGAGCAAAAATGTTTAACCGAAACTCGTTCACGATGAACATCGTAAAGACACAGAAAATAGAAAGTAGTGCCAGGAATCCGATTACCCAAAGAACTCGTTTGCCGTAACGCCAAAGAGGGTAGATCAAGGCCGGTGCGATGATGTACAGCTGCATATCGACGGACAGGTACCAGGTATGACTGAGACACTGAAATGGTTAAAATCAACGGTTGAATTATATGTTATTGAGTCTTAGTTTTGATTTACCATATCATCCGGATTAACATAGTTCTGAACGTGTAGCAATGTAGACCACCAATATTTAAGGCAGGTGTCTTGAAGACGATCCATCACTGGCTTCCACAGTATTCCTTCACCCATATATGTGGTAAAAGATACCGTAATCAATACGAGAGCTGCTAAAGGAGCCGTTATACGAATGTACCGATGAAGATACAGCATCAACGGGTTGAACTTCTGCTTCTTATCCAACTCTCTGAGCATACTCATCGCTACGAGCATTCCACTGAGTGCCAAGAAAGTATCCACAGCCAAATATCCCGTCATCCATAGAGTTGACGATACGAAGCTAACCATGTAGTTCAGCCTGGCTGGCGAATTGTCCACCGGAATGCTTCCCATGCTTTCGTGAACATGCACCACGATGACCCAAATCATCGAGAGTGCTCGAATACCGTTGATGCACTCGATCGTATCCCGTTGCTTTTGAACATCTTTCGATTTCGGTGCAACGTGAATGATGCTTCGGATGTTCCTATACAGCGAAAAGGAACTTAGCAGAAGGTTCGCTTCCCGTTCGAGGAACACCATAACGAATTCGTAGACCGTGCTTGCTAACACTAGTAGAGCGATGATGGAAAATATTACACTGGAAGAGAATTATTGCTAGTTTTAAAATTCGGTTATGCTGATGCGAATAAACTTACGTAGCAGTGATCACTCCTCCGTGATATTCAACGGATCGATCGCTGACGCAAAGTTGATGGGGATCGAAAAGGTCCAACAGTAGGACACCTTTGGTCATCAAATAAGCCCCATATAAAACATGAACGGTTCGTGGATCGCAATGATCCGGTACACAAATGCTGCACTGAAAAACTGGCAAATCATTCGGAAGAAACGAGATAAAAGTACAGTGCTGCCCTCTGACATTTTGCCATCGGTAGTTCCGACACTGTTCAAAATTTCCAAAGGTCATACCGTTGTCGTAATACAATCCGGCCGGTACCTTCCCCCAAGAATCGTACCCTGAAAAAACGAAGTTCAATTTAGGTTTAAAAAAAATACGTTTTTAGTACTCACATTCTTGACCGTGTCGTTGTCGTTTAAGATAAGCTTGGGCAAGCTCGCTCATTGTATCGACGCATAGTCTATCGTCTTCATTTTCAACAACGGAAGCATCAAAATCTGCTAGAAAATCGACAAACCCTCGGGTAAGACCTGCTACCTCATCGACACTAAACTCTCCGTTTCTAGGTTGAGTAGTATTTCCTTGCACAATCCTCCTCTGTTTCTCGATTTCTTTTAAAATCGGACCACTCAAACTTAGCTGAGCGCCGGTAACCTCTAGGAGGCAGACCAATGCTACCAATAGCTTAAGCATTTTGAACACTTGAGGCGTTCAATCGTAACCAACCCGTAGTTCCGTTGAAACTGAAAGCGTCTACAGCTTCGGTCGATATGGCAGCTATCCGGAATGTCTAGAAGGGGATTTTTTTTCCGGCAACCGATAAGATACAGCGACGCACGACTGACTTATGCTACGGTATCATCAGACACCACCGAGGTGTTTCATTCAATCGCCTAATTTGAGATTAACTGTGGGAAACGTTTTTTTTCCTGTCTAGACTTTGTACGATTGATAAAATTTTTAAATGATCGAGCTTATCCGCACGCGCTTCTGGGAAGTCAGTTTACTTTTGTAACAGACAGGGTAATTTTTTTTTTAATTCCAATGAAGCATTCAATACTTATAGGAACAATATCAAATGAATGTAATGAAAAAAATTTCGGTTGAAGTTTTCAGACACTTGACCCACTACAAAAAAATAAATATACTAAGACTGACGCCTAGCTACATTTTGATATTATTGTTGTTGAAATTGTTTCACAAATAACTGAGATAGGGTGATTTTTCAATCGATGCACATCTAAGTACATGATTTGAGTTTTTATGCAGTATTTTAGTCATTTCAACCGGATTCCGTTGATTTGTTTTGTCGATTGTACTAATTTAGGAGTAATCAACTAGTTCTAAAAGTTCAAGTGTTCGAAAAAAAGGATATCAAAATTGTATGTATGTATGTATGTATGAGAACCCACCAGTGGCTGATAGGTCTTTCGACCCGAGGCGGTACGGGAAGTCTCGATCGCACATTCAAATATTGTTAATACTTAACTCATCAACAATAATTGAGGCACAACCAAGGGGTCCGTTACCACTGGCTTGGGACAGGTTTGACTCATCTCACTCCCTTCCAACTGTTCGAAACAAATAAAGAATCCTGAAAAGGTACCTATTTAAGTAACCTACTCATGATTCCCAATTTGCCGACATACTCCGGCTGGCTTGAACCCACAATCCATTGTATATCAGTCTTCCGATCGTTTGATGTCCTGTCCGATCCCCCCACTAAACCCCATAATAGAGTTAAGCTATTTTAATATACAATCAAAAAAATATTTACATGTTTCAACTCATGTTTTATCTCTTACCTTGTTACAATTTGCCATTCCCTTGCATCGTTGTACTTACCCCTGTACCCCTATAATGGAAGCATTCTTATTATTATATCAAAAAACAGTGCTTCAAAACTATTTATCGCAGCATGCCGAGTTTTCTGACACTGATTTGAGATCCGAGAAATTCACTTTGCCACCCCAGCACACCATAACATTGCTTTAAAAAATCATTTTAAATGCCGAATGCAGAGCCATGCTCTGCATCCCTACACATTTTCACACCATAATCTGCAGATTTCAGAATTCGCGGACCATTATTGAAACACACAACCTCCTCTTCCCCGGTAAAGCTTGTGAGATTGCACTACAGACGCGCAAAGAAAAAAAAACGACTCAAACCTCTTGCTCAAAGTAAATTGGAGTACATTTAGAAAAAATCCTCCCCAAGCCCGTTTAAATAAATTACTTCCGGTGATCAATGTTCCTGTTGACTTCCGGCTACACTTTTTCAAAAAATTCATTAAATAATCACTATTACAAAAATTAATTTAATAAAAACAAATTCACGACCGAAAAAAAAACACGTGCGGTGTCATCAAGACAACGCCTACTTCATCGAAAAAAAAGGATATCAAAATTTAAAAAAAAAATCCTTAAAACAGGTTGTCTGTGCCCATTAGTTCTACAGGCAAATTTCATGTCGTACCTAATGTTTCCCGATTTTTCCCAATGGTTGCACACCTTGAAAGCCTTCTAGAGGCTCACCAACGTATGTGGTCTTAGAAGTGGATATTCGATACGCCCACATCGAAGAAGGTCTTTCATAGATACCGTCCTATGCAGAAAAACCTTTCGTGATTATTTCTATGGAACTTGCTAAAAAAAATGTCGTTTTGGACCCATAAAAAAAAAAATTCAACACATTTTTTTTGGTTTGATTTGAGAACAAGAATGAGAATAAACCCGTTCAAATCTGGGCTTTTTCAATGAAATCCTAAAAACCGGGCCGGACCGGACTTTTCCCAAATTTTCCATTAAATATCCTGGAAAAGGATGAAACCGGGCAATCTGGTAACCTTACTCTAAGGGCATTAAGTACCAACAAATGCTTGCATTTATATCCTTTCGACTCTAACAGCCTCATTTAATCTTTTTAATTATGTTTTTTTTTACAATTGAAAGATGGGTTTTCTCTTTCCAAATGTGTCGCGATTTTTTAATTCATTTGACCGGGGTCAGGTTTTCGCCAATTTTCGACTTTATCTTATCGTGTCGTTGCAATTTTTGATGAAGGCATTGGAGCTATTTGCTGAACGATTATTATTCTGAGTCAATCAGTCTGATTGCAGCGTTCTCTCAGTACTTTCATGTTCAAATTATGAATGCTGTGGGCCTATTTGCGATATTAGCGATATTGAAAACAACGGTTGCATTCAATAGTTCCAGTGAAAATGGACAACATCAAAGCAGTTTCATACGGTGGAAAAATCACTCCCTGTTGGCGGAAAACTTTAATTTTGGTTTAGAAGAAGTATCGAGACTTAGTCGTGGTTTTGTCGATTTCCTTTCGACATTTGAAGACCCGATATTGGTTGGAGACGCTCAGGACTGTGTGGAAACTATACGACATCTTGCCTTAGCCTACCTTCAGGGAGATCAACATGCATTGGAATGTATGATGAAAATAAGTCTTCTACCCTTCTACCTAAAATCTATATTTGATACCTTTATTCGATCTCTTAGGGTACGATTCGTGGGGAAAGATTCCTTCAGGACTGCACTACGGCAATGGGGCAAGCTTCGGTAATTACGAACAGTGTCGGAACTACCGATGGCAGCATATTCGTGGTCAGCATTGCACTTTTGCAGCCTTGCTCCCAAACGATCTACCGGTTCTGCGGTCCAGCATTTGCGTTCCGGATATCTGCGCTCCCAAAACAACGGAGGATTTGTACGGTTCTTATTTACTTTCTCAAGGCTTGACGCTGTTGGAGACGAAGGATCCCGATAAGGTCTGTGTCCAGGATCGTTCCATTGAGTTCAACGCAGGAGTCGTTGTTGCTATGTAGGTGAAAAGATATGAAACACAAACACTGTTCAAACAGTGTTACATCAAATCTTATCCAAAATCATGTCAATTTATTCCTGTCTTTTAGAGCTTTGTTTTCGATAATAGGAACACTTGTTTTGATGAGTACAGGTTACGAGATATCAATGAAGTTGCTGTATCGTAAAGCGAACCCTGTTCTCGCTGCCTTTGCTATTCACAGCAACATTAGAAGCGTTCTGCAGATAGCTGCCCAACCAAAAAAGGAGTCAAAACAAAGAAACACCATCGAGTGTGTTTATGGTATTCGAGCTCTCTCGATGATTTGGATCATCGTTGTTCATGTACACGAAACCGGGCTGGAAATTCCAGTGGATAACGCTACGGCTAGAGTAATGCATATGGCTAGCTTTTTTTCCTCTGCAATCTGGTTAACGGGGTATTTTGCCGTGGATACATTTCTAGCTCTTGGTGGGATGCTTGCGGCAATGAGTATACTCAGGGAGCTGGACAAGAGGCGCACAATCAATCTACCGATGTTGTACTTGCACCGATACATACGTATTACAGCTCCTCTAGCAGCTTTGGTACTCATGAGCGTGTCTTTTATCAAATACATAGGGGAGGGAGTCATGTGGAAAGCAGTAATTGATCCAACACAAGAAGTTTGCTTGAAGTATTGGTGGTCCGTCCTTCTCCACATACAGAACTATGTCAACACGGAAAATATGGTATGTCTCATGAATTTGTTGTTTGAACCTCACAAACGATTTCTGCTAATTCATCTACAGTGTCACGTACATACCTGGTACCTATCAGCGGATATGCAGCTGTACCTCATTGCACCGGCCTTAGTCTATCCACTGTGGCGCTATGGTAAACGAATTATTTGGGGAATTGCATCCCTGGCATTGCTATCCATGGCCTGTGTACTAACAACGTTCCTCGTCAACGAGTTTCGCATGAGCGACTTCGCTGCCAGGGGAGTTCTGACGTATTATCCAACGCATGCTCGGATGTCCGTCTGGTTGTGGGGACTGATCTTTGGATACTTCCTGCACTACAATAAGAACAAGAAAGTCGACCTTCCATCACATTACCTTGGACTTGGATGGAGCCTCTGTTTCGCCATTTTAGCTCTGACCATCTTCTCCTTCCATAAGGTTTTCAACTCGGACCCAGCCACTTTTTCGTACATAGCGGATGCGTTTTTCGAGTCAATTAGTAGATCGGCTTTCGCCGCATGTGTTCTGTGGATTATCTTCGTCTGTTCCAACGGCAACGGTGGAATTGTAAACGAAATTCTCAGTGCTGCAATGTGGCAGCCCCTGGCGAAGCTGTCCTTCGTCATGTACCTTCTACATTTGCCGATACTGCAGATCGCCTCCCTGGTCACCGTCAACACTGTCCTGCACTTCAGCTTCGCTGATCTGCTGTACAGAATATGGGGCGCTATCGGATTGACCGCTACAGTTGCCCTGTTTTGGAGCGCATTGTTTGAGATTCCATTTGTGACTTTAGATAAACTTTTACTGAATCAATGAGTCACCGAAAATTTTAGCTTCATTTATGCTGAAAATGCATTTAGACTTAGTGCTCTATTTTTTTTTATACACAGGTTATATTATGTACATGGCATATCCAGCAAACATTTAAGAAAGTATATCACAGGAACAACATAATTATTCAAACAAATAAACCAGCTGGAAAGATTGTATTAAACTTACCAAAATAACATATAGTTTCAAAAGTGGAGGTGACATATCTACAATGACAAGAAACAAACGATTTAATTTACCCACAAATCGCGTAATATACGATTTTATGTAATTTGAGTAAAACGAAAAAAAAATTTCCTCGACCGAGAATTGAAATCCAGTCCTTCGGGTTCGCTGTTCGAGATCTTACCACAATGCCAACTCATTAGTTGTTGTGATCCACGCTAAAGGTCTATAGGTGAGATTTTCTTTTTACGAACCGGTCAAGGGAAGAAGGAGAGAGATCGGATACAGTGTCAATTGAAAGACCGCCCATTTATCGTAAATCAGTTCACTTTTAGATAGCTCAAATTGCTTATGTCGAATTTGCATATTCTCAACTTTTTGGAGACATAAATATTTAAGAACAGACCAAACTGCTGTCTGGTTCAGTTTTTTAGGCAAAGCTTGTCGTAAATGAATGCGATAAAATATCGCTCAAAACCAACGTTTTTACGATACTTATATAAAATGTCTTAATAGTCGATTTGGATTATCATTTCTTAATGATTTCATGTTAGCTTGAATACATTGTACATGAGACTGCCCCAAATTTGTATAGGAAATTGAAAACCTGTGAAATGTTGTGCTCTGAAGGCTAAAATTTATTCTATGCTTTTTTTAATCAAAACACAATAAAACGATGAATAAACCTTCATTTAAAAAGTGTATTCGGAAAAAAAACAACACTTTGTTTTGTGAATAACTTTTGAATGCAATGATGAAATTTTCAGCGAAGCTACCTGATAATATTGTGTTTATATGTGCAAATTTGTGTGATGTTTTGTTTAGTGGTTTTTGAGATAGCTCCCAATGCAGGGGCGGTCCTAGAGCTGGCCCTTGGGGGGGGGGGGGGGTGATTTTCCAAATTTTCGAAAATCAGTCAATAACGTAAATATAAAGTTTATTTGGAAAGAGCGAGTGGGGGAGAGGGGAAGTGTGCAGTTTCAAATGAGACTTAAATATTTGCTGCACACCGGACCCGTGCGAAGGACACGTCCATGGGTGAGGGGTTTCGAATTTCAAATTTTGTTTGAAATAATAACAATACCAAAAAAGACGACAATAAATAAGCAAATTGATTTCTAAAACAATATACAAACCCATAATCATCACACAAACTCGGAAAAAAATTACTGGTACGAATTATTAATTTTCACCGATAAGGTCAATAAATTCAATTAACGAACAAAATCATGGTGATTAAACTCTTCATAAACTGAAATATAATATAAAGATAAAAAGATTAGTTTTTAACATTTGGAAAAGATTTGTTTCTAATAAAAACGTCTTACCAAAATAATTCAAGAGATAGAATTTTGGTGTCTATGTTTTAATGATTGATTTAGTATATTTTGGTTTGCTGAACTCGAATCTTCAACTAGATTTGTTTATCACCTCTCGTTTTGGTGTTTATAAATTTTTAAATGAATCAGTTTTGAGTGAAGTCAATCATTGAAAACTAATGAACTTACAACGTTACATGAAAAAAGACTGATTCTGAAAAATCTAAAGTTTTTAATAATTCGGAAAGACAAGTATTTCTGACATTACTAAAGAACGTTTTTAAAAACAAAGATTTTATTCCATTTAAAAAAATTTGCCTAAGTCTGAAAAACGATTTGGTTTCTGCTTTGAGAAATATCTTAAATTCAAGGTAATCACTACTTCTTTCAACATTCTTTAAAAGTCTATTATTTTACATAATTGGGAACAGTAAACAAACAGAAAAATTGATTTTTTTCACAGAAGTCAAAATTACTTGCGTTCTTGTGGAAAGAAATGTGGTATGAACCCATATTCCGAACTTTAATTGTTTTGTTTAAAAGTTTTGTCAGAAAAGTGCAGAATTTACTATATAACTTTTAACCTATTTGAAAATAATCTCGGGCTCCTACAAAAATCGAAATTAGCTCTTAAATTCTTTTCATCTAAAAAAAAAATGTTAATTCTGTGGCCTTGTGAATTGATAAATACCCTTTTTAATGTGGAGTTGAATATTTAGATAGAAAATAGAGGCTGAAATTGGGTTTTTGAAAAATAATTTCATATCAGTATAAAATTTGTTATGATTCAAACAATTGTTTTTATCTAAATGATTAATCATCAAAGTAATGGATGAACTTGATAAGATACACTTATTTAAAAAAAAAAAAAAAACAATATTAAATACACGACCATATGCACACTGCTTCTCCTCTTCCCTTAAAATTTCATTGAACTAAATTAGAGGTTTGTATTAAAAAAAATGAAATTAGAGAAGTTTAACAAACTTTCTCTACATACATATTTTGATATCCTTTTAAACAACTTTTACATCCCTTTATAAAACAAATATAATATTTACTGCGAACAATTCTTGATAAAAAAGATCATTTACGTTATTTGTATATTCAGCAGTTTAAAAATTATCAGTTTTAAAACTCTTTAAAGAATCTTCCGATATAAATGTACTTTTACAAATGAAAAATACACACATTTTTATAGAATAAAATGTGAAAAAATTCTCAAGTTGTCTACAATATTTTTCTTGAGTATCTATATATCGCCGAAAAATTCTCACCAAAATTTTAGTGATTCTCGTTTAGCAACAATACCTTTGAAAATCCAAACATTTATTTGAGAAAGTGTAACCAATTGCTATGAATTTAAAACTGAATATTTTATTATTTTTCTGAAGTATATTGCTGAATCGTGATTCGAAAAACCGAATTAATATTAACTCTTGTTTCGATCCTTCAATTTCTAAATATAAGTTTAATTTTAAAACAAAATCATTTAAATCAAATTCTTGGGTATGCAGCTTTCGGTACTTTATTTTTACTGGTTTTCTCTTAAATTTCAAGCTCTCATAGATTTTAAAATTTATTGGAACTGAATTGAAAGAAATAGTTACAAATTTTATACGAATGATTTAGTAAAAAAGTGAAAAATCGTACTTTTGCTTCGTACTCTTAATATGTATATTATCATGTACTCAATATTTTCAAACTTATTTTACAATTTAAAATTTAAAAAAAATTAAGAAAGGGTTCATTTCTCAAAGCTTTTACTATTTTACAATGAAAAGTCTTAATCAATTTTAATTGAAATAACGGATTTTTCAGATTCAGGGTGGATTTGCAACTTAAATCATTAAGCTGGATTTCTACTTAAAATATTAATTATTATTGTGTTGATGAGCTGCAGTATCGACGATATAATTGATGTGAATTTGGAACTTCAGCCGTGTTGGTCAAAAAATTAGAAAAAATATCTTGAGCGATTACCTACCTTGTTCCCGAGAAAACAGTCCAGTGATGACGGGATATTAATATCAATGATTTGATCTCATCTGGGACAAATTAATACATACGCTTGTTTTTGGAGCCTATGTTTTAAAAACTATTTTCGGAGGTTTATTCTTGAACTCAATTTTAATCAGATTTTGTTCAAAAGTAGAGCTTTTGATATTTTTAGAAAATTGAATAGATACACGCAGAAAAATAGAAATTAGTTTCAAACGAAAGTGCCACGAAAACAAAGGATTTTTTCCTTTGATTTTGGGACAAATAAAAATTACTTAGATTCAAAAACATTTTCCTTTGTTTCGAAGAAATGTTTTCCTTTGAATCAAAGAATGTTTCTTGATTCAAAATCTGAAATACTTTGATTCAAAATCTTAAATCCCTTGAACCTATAGCATTTCCGTTTGATGCCATAACATTTTCCTTTATTTCCAAGTTATTTTGATTTTAATTCGAAAACATTTTTTCTTTGTTCTTATTATTTACTTTCGTTTCTACCACAGGTACCACAAATGTTTCATTTCGAAGAATAATAATACATTTTATTTTTCAAATAATTTATTTATTTAAAGTTTTGTTTCCGGAAGTTTACCTGTAAAGAAGAGAGGAAAATAGAAAAAATTCAAATTAATAAAACACAAATGAATGACAAAAATATGTTCCCTAAAAACATTGAATGAAATGTGAGGAAGGAAGTTAAGCACTAGCAATTTAAAGATTGTAGTTTGACAATATATAATATTGAAGGTACTCACATTTCAACATGCTAACATTGATCTGCAGCCGAATTTTTGGCAAACAAGCGGATCATGTTATAAACTGGGCAACTTGGAATTTAGCAGCTTTCAATTCGTTCCTTCTTCAGAACTAGTCTTCGTCAGCTGAATAGTTGACCTAAAACTAATTAAAAAATTTAATAATTCACTCCAGATATATTTAAAGAAAACTCACCAAAATTCCTCCACGGCATTGAGAACTTTACGCCACAATGTTTTCCATCGTTGTTGGTTTCGAAGAAAATTTAATCAAAATCAAAGAATTTTTTCATTGATTGTAGCACGAATTTATTGTCTTTTGATTTCAAGTACAGTACATCAATTCAAAATTCTTGTACACCAACTCAAAATAATTTTCTTTCCTTTTGATAGAAAAAAAATTAAATAAAAAAAAATAAGATTTAGATTCCAATAACACAAGAACTTTGATTCAAAAACGTATTTCTTTTGTTTTAATGGCACTAGTTTTCTCTGCGTGTATGAATGTATAAAAATGTATAAAACATATACGGTCAGCAAATTAAATTAAACACTGTAAGTGCCTTAACAAAAGTAATTTGGTGAAAATCGGTCTAGGGAATTGCAACTTACAGCGGACCCAATTTTTTCTAATTTTAAGAATTTAAGAAATTAGTAAATTCTTTTATTTAACAATCACACCCACGGAGTGGAAAATTTTGAAAATTCGAAAGAACACCCACTAGGAAAAGTTCGAAGTTTTTATAGAAATTCCAGCGTTTGCGAGTGTTTTGTAACGGATTTTTGCCGCTTGGGGGGGGGGTGATCACCCCGATCACCCCCCCCCCTCCCCCCATAGGACCGCGCCTGTCCCAATGAAGAAACTTTTGATTTTAGTATTTGGGCAACACGTGCGTCATCTAAAATGCATACTACAACCAAGGATGGTCTAAATCCACTCGTTCACTCAATCGCGACACACTCTTCAACGATTCACTCAAGCGCTCTTTCGGATCTCGCGAATCTTCGTCTGAACCGAACGCTGGGGGAAAATAAATAACGTTGATCGAATCTGTTTGTGAGTGCTGCTGGTTTTGAACGTTGGGCGCTTGCGTACGGGCAGGTTTGAATCATGCAATGATGCAATCGTCGACTTTCCTGGCTCCAGATGTTCGTTCGCTGATCCGATTCAACTGGTTCAGCTGAAAGAGGGAATCGGATCGGCAAATGATTGGCCCGTCGCTGGTTCAGATATCTTTCAATCGCCGCACACAGTATTTAACAAAAAAAATTCATTGCGGCCAAACGGTACACGGTAGACATTTGATTTCTTTGCAACATGTTCATATTTTTTTATGATCTTTCATATTTTCAAAGAAAAAACTGATTTTTTTGCCAAAGGATATGAAAAATAAGTTAAAACTTTGATGTAATCACAAAAATATAAGTCCAGTCTAGTTTGGCTATTATTTCGATGCTATTTTGAGTCAAGTAATTGATAGCACAAGGCTACAAAGGACTTGTGATATAGCTCAGTTGGAAAGTCCGTTGTCTCCTGAGCCGATGTCCGCGAGTTCGAGCCCAAGAGTAAATATCGAACAGAGGTGTACCAGATAAGTTTTTCAATAACAATCCGCCAACTGCAACGTTGATAAAGTCGCGAATGCCATAAAGATGGTAAAACGACTATAATCGAAACAATTAATTAATAACAAGGCTACAAAATTCACATTTTTCCTAGGTGCTAAAAATATAAGAGCTTATTTTGACTTATTTTGGAGGGCTGATTCCAAATAGTAACTTGGTTTATCAGCTCTTAATTTCGAGATAAAATTTGAAAGCAAGTAAAAATACATTAATCAAATTTGGGTACTTTTTTGGGCGGGTATTGAAAGTTGTTGAATGAGCTCAAATATTCATCGTCAAATATTTAATGACTTCCTTGAGTGATGTGAGGAATAGTTGTAATCAAATCTTTTGGTTTTTTTGCATAATTCAATTTTTTTAAGTGTTGTATCTCTGAAACAAGAACATTCAATGAGATATAAATAATTGATTAAAAAAATCTTTCCATGTGTTTCCAAGTACGCTTGTTTGTTTATCAGTTATCAAAAATCAATTTTACCCAAAACTGACCAATTTTAAAATTTATACACGCCATTTCAAAAAAAATAAAGGTGAGAGACAAAATAGGACAAATGTTTTGAATTTTAAGACGCAAAATTTTTCCAAAATCCGTTTTTGAAACAAAGGTACCAAAAATGCTGTTTCCCTGTGTTATTTATTAATATAACATTGAAGTTTAGTTCGGATTAAAATTTGTTCAAATTTGAAATTAAAAATGAGCTTTTTTTTCATCACAAAAGGCTAAATTTTGATTAAAAAATAACAACACTATGAAAAAAAATGGCAAATGTGGTAAATATATGAATAATTCATGATGAAAATATTATAAACTTATGATTAAACCATCGCAAAGTTTAGACAAAAAATTTCAAAAAAAAAAAATTACGAAAATATTGGAAATTCTATTAAAACTGTGAGTAGTTTCCAATTTGTTGATGCTTCACTTGATTTTTTCAATGAACTTCATAGAAATAGCGCCATAGAAAACCATCAAAGAAGTTTTGGTTAAAATCACAGAATTCGAGAATTTTTTTTCATCAAAAACACAGTTATTTTTTTTGGAAACCTTGGGCTTGAATAATCAACTGTTTCTTGTCTTAAATCATTCTTGATGGAACTTGAAACTTGCTAAAAGAATTGAAACAATTTTTTATAATTTTTCATGGATTTTTCAATACATGTTAACAAATACAGTCGAAAAACGGAAGAATACACAAAAAAGTTTTTGATAAAAGTAGTTTCTGAATTATCAATTTCATAATCCAAACAACAAATCAAATGTATTAATGATACTACTCATCATCAAAAAGGATCTACCTAATGCTGACGCTCGAGATACTTTCAAAAGCGCCCGAATGCAGGCAACCAAACTGTAGCAAAACCAACTTTGCAAGCAGAACGAATGATCGGATGCGGTCGAAAGAATTGCCATCATCAATCGCTGGCTGATTATTTTCGTCTGCGATTCTTCTGTGCAGAATCATCTTCCAAAGCAATCGCTTGATGATTGGATCATAGCATCGCAGACAGGCAACCCATTCGTCTCCTGATTGAACTAAAGAGGTTGGCCGGAAAGTCCGATTGGTTCGCTCACTGAGTGCCATCGTGTGTAATTTTTTCGAATGCGTTCGGGGAATGGGTTACCTCAGAGGGTGAGAGAATCATTTTATGTTCGTCGATTTATTCGCCAATCACCATCCTTGACTACAACCACCCGTTTTTTTTAATCAGGGTAGTTTTGGATTACGTTTTCTGTTTCCTATAACTGGACTTTCAGAACTACTCAAAGTTTTGAATTTGATCAAAGTTATAACAAATTAAGCCGATTGTTCTCGTTCAGCACAAAAACAATATATTCGACTTTTTATCACTTCACCACAGTTTTTGCGAAATGTCACGATTCCAGATCCAACTTAAACACCGTATATACTTTGTGGGAGCTGTTGAAGTGCCTTGCAGTTTTCAGACAGGGGACTGAGATAAACGGAGAATCATCGTCAATGATCAAACAAACTTTGCTGCCAATGATTGAATTTGTTATAATTTGTTGCAATTTGTTAGAGAGAATTAGAAGGTTTAGTTAGAATGAGAGAAACCGGTGCTCAGAGAGAGTGAAAATGTGCTAATTGTTGCAAATTGTTGCGATTTGTTAAGCGGTTGTTGAATTTTGATCATTACCATTCCAAATGCAAAGAATTCTCTCTTCACTGCAATCCCTTGATTCATCATGTCAATCGTTATGGAAGACTGAGTGATTTGCAGTTTCCACAAATCGTTAGCGTCCTCAAGTACTAGACATTAAATTTTTAAATTTTTTCACCTTGTTTATCTTCTGGAAACTTGTCAACGAAAAGTTTGTGGTTGGAAACCTGCCACATGACCGCTAAAGAGTTCGTTTTGCTGTCTATTACGATTTTCTTTAAAAAAATATCTCACCTCTAGCAGTCCAAATATTTTACGCACTATTTGACCACCGTTTTTTCTTTATTTTACCGGTGGGCGGCGTTTCTACCTTGTAGAAATGAAGTCAGGCCTGTTTATTAGTCAGCAAGACGAACCAGTCAGAAAAAAAAATCTTTTTTATCACTTCCTCTATTGATGTTTTCGGAGTGTGCTTGAAAAAACCTCTCACATTCCTCAACGTCATGGAATCAGTCATCTTCTCTTTTATTCAAGTTTTAGCTGACCATTGGATCCTCTAGGACTTCTTAAGCGTTTTACCATATGAACTTTGGTCAAATAGTTGATTTCCAGCTGTTTTTGGGTCTCCCAATGGGACTTTTCTGGATTTTTTTCGATCCTGCCCAAAACATTTTGTCAAAGAACTTCAGTATTGGACGCTATCTCAAAAATCACTTGACAGATTAGCATCATTTTATTTACACGTACACATTACATTACTAGGTAGCTTCACTGAAATGTCATCAATTTTCATCATGCATTCAAATGTTATTCACAAAACAAAGTGTTGCATTTTTATCGAATAGATTCCTTATGTAGAAATGTATCTATGATTCCAAATTTAAAGAAAAAATGATTGAAGTGTGAAGTGAAAGTCATGTTCCTTATCCCCTGTGGTTATGTGATTTTTAAAATTTGTCAAATTTGTTCCTCGACACGGTATTTCATTCAACAAAAGCTTTTGTGATTTTTTTTTTGAGAAAAAATTGAATTTAAAAGAATATTTTCCCATAAAGGATATAATGATTAATGAACACATGAAAACGGGATAAGAAATCCAACTCTCCCCAACAGTTTCGTCTGAACTACGCTCTGAACTAAAATCCACAATCAAATATTTGAAAAATCTAAAGATTTCGCTATCTAAAGCATCAAAAGTGGTTTAAATCGGTCATTATTTGACGAAATTGCATACATTTCAAATTGAGTGTTCCGGTCGGGGCGGTCGATCATATTGACGCGTCATTAACATCCCCAACTTAAGCCAACTTAATGTTTGTTTTTTTTTGTTCAGCTCGTTTTGTGGCGCTTTTATTATAGTCATGAAAAATGCTTATATTCTTGTTTAGACCATTTGTTTTCAGGTAGTTTTGAAAACGCTAATAAATCTTTTACTAAACGTACAGTAGTTTCTCGATTTTATCACGGTCAAAACAAATTTCACCGTGAATATGGCGAAACCGTGAATTTGGCAAAACTAAAAATTAAAGTGGAAAAAGGTATTTTTATTGTCTTTAAACAATAATTTATGCTGTTTTCAGTAGTGGAAAAGTTTTGTATCAATAAATTTAGAACATAGGATGTAATTGTCAAAGATTTCTAAACACAAAGTATCGATTTCAGTTCGAATTATTCTTCTCTATAGCAATTTTAAGATTTTTTCTTGAAATAAAACCATGTAGAATATCAATTTGATAGTCTACATCTAATTAAAGTGAATTATTTAGTTTTTATGGAAATTTAACAATCGTTATCTCTTATGTCGATTTTGAAAAAAGAATTTAAAGAAAAATTCACCAAAAAATTCTTCTGCATATTTCAAATTTCAATATTTTAATCTTCACACCTTTGATTAACTAATAAGTTCACCTTTTCAAAAAATATTTTGAAATTTGCTCAACTTGAACTTTTAAAGTGTGTTTCTCGAAATTTGCTTTATGGGCAGATAATCCTTTGTTTTTCCTATGTAGAAAAACAGAAATCTTAGTCTTTTTAACATATTTTAAGGCAAAGCTAGCAGAATTTCATTTTGATCTTCCAAAATTATCCATTCAGACATTACTTAAAGCTGTCCCATCAGGATTGCGCACGCCACCAACAAATTATAAAAAAGAAATCAGATACACTTATCTCTTGTCAAAAACGCGTAAATTCACCCACATGTTTATATGATTCGCATAACCAAAAAATTTTTCTGTTTTAGAGCTGCTAACCAAGCACAAATAAAAACACTAGCACAAGTGTGACGTTGAAATATTTATGACAATATTACAAGTGTTGGTAAAATTTAAATGATGATTTTTTAAACACTATACAGCTAAAGTAAGCTATATACAGCTAAAGTAAGCTATATCAGCTATATCTTAACATAAACCATAAAAAATATCATGAACAAAAACGCTATAGTCTTTTGAACGAAAATTAAGGTCCTAAAAATAATTTCTGAATGATTTCTAAAAAAGCGTGATAAAATCGAAACCATAACCGTGATAAAATCGAGCGTGAATTTGGCGAGTATTGATAAAATCGAATAGTGATAAAATCGAAAAACTACTGTACTGTTTTTGTTGTTTCGAAAGAGTTAAGAATGCTCTGTTAAAACTACAATAAAACACTAACTTAGAAGTTTGCTCCAAGCTTTCTTTTGCATGATTAATAATAGCACTCAGTGCTTAATTATAAAATCGCCATAAAACGTAGTGCCAGTTCTCGATCAAGGTGTCAAAATAGGGCACGCTCAGGTGAGGTTGAATTGGAATTCCCATTTTTACGCAAAGTTATTGCGGTTTAAGGTTTAAAATTATTTCCTCAATCTTTGAGCTTGTTTTATCAAAAATCTTTTCCATGTTTTCATAATCAAAAAATCTAAAGATAATGGATTCTGTTTAAGCTAGTTCATATAATTTAAGGTAATTCGTATCATTTCAGTTAATTTAACCCTCCCAGTTTGCCAGCTGATTTATAAACTTTAAGATTAGGCCAACCAATC
Source organism: Uranotaenia lowii (assembly GCF_029784155.1). Lineage (NCBI taxonomy): Eukaryota > Metazoa > Arthropoda > Insecta > Diptera > Culicidae > Uranotaenia > Uranotaenia lowii. The sequence goes on from NC_073691.1 coordinate 45,444,388, forward strand.
CTGTGCAAAGGACCCGTTCATGGGGGCAAGTGGGTTTGAAGTTCAAATTAAGTTAAAAATAATAACAATAAAAAATTTCAAAACAAGTCATAATAATAGTTAATTATCAATGCTATTTCCTGTAAGTCATTGATTTTTCTTGTCATTTCTAGATCTTATGTTCAACTTACTTCAAAAAATCATAATCAAAATAGTCGTATTTTTGAAATGTCTTAAAAAATCGAAATTTTTGTAGGTTTGTGAAGAAATAAAGTCCTAGATTTCTTCATCTAAAAAGTTGTTGGATTGGTAAAGAAAAACATTGACGGCTGATGTTGTAAATAGGACTGAGTATTATTGAAAAAGGATGAAAATCAATGGAAACTTGTCTATTTTATAAAAATTTAAATCAATTTTACGAACTGTAGACAAGAATTTGTGACCTTGTTTGTCTTTGTTTTAATTACGCTTGTTGTCAAAAACAGTTTTGCCCTAGTTGCGAAAACTTATTTCATGACTTTGTTGAGATTTTAAGAATGAGGAAATTAAAATTTGAGCCCTGTTAGTTAGGATCAGTCTGAAATTCCTGGAACCACACTAATAAAATAAATTTTAAAGACTTGCGTCATCCTTTCTGGTCTAAGCAAGAACTTAAGAATTTTTTTCTGTTTCATTACGTAGGAATTATAGGAATTATGCTCATTCTGGACCATTATCCTTGACAAAATCCCAACACACGTTTTTATGAATGTTTATCAACTTGATAGCAATCTACCAATGAGATCACAGTAGACCGATGTAATTTCCGCGCTGCAACCGCTCGGTGTCAAATTCCAGTGCCAGTAGAAGATCTATCGAACCTTACCGAGAGGACCGAGAATGTCCTACGCAACGCAGCGGGACTTTTTCAACGTGACCTTCCACAATGAGGACCCGAAGCTGCCGGACCGGAAGCGGAGTGATGGGGCCCTCATGACATACGAATTTTGCTCGGACAACCGAGCCTGGGCCCTGGACAAGGAGAAGCGCTCCAACTACATCCTGGATGTGGTGCACAAGACACGCTACAAGAAGGCGATGTTGAATGTAGGTTTGTTTACGTTTCAAATAACTGAAAATTCATGATTTCTCTTCTTTTACAGCCCCAAGGTGATTACGCGCTCAGTAAGGAATACCTCATTCAACTTGACGTGCAAGATTTGGCAGAGTACGTCATTTGTCTTCAGGAGGAAATACAGAGGATGAACCAGCAACAAGGCTCACAATCTCAACAGCCTCCGTGTGCAAAATTCGGTTTCTATTCGACCAACTCGGACCAGCTAGAAAACCAAGCAAGACAATTGCAACAGGACCGGGATGAATTCGAACAGCAAATGGCCGACCTCGAAGAGGTGATAGTGGATCTGAAGGAACGAGCAGACCGTTACGAAAATCTGGCCCGGGAAAACGAACTGCTTCGCTGCCAGCTGCAATCCCGGTCCTCGGAGTGTACCGATAAAATGAAACTGATTAACGCCGAGGCACAGGCCAGCTTTAATCGGTTGAGGGCTGAGGATGCGGAAAAATTGGAGGCAGAACTCATTATTTTTAAAGCCGAATACGAGGAACTGCGACAGCAAAACTTGGAACTGCGAGAACACCTGCAGAGGGCGTACACTTGTCAGACCAAGCTGGCCGAACTGAAGCGGCAACTTACCCTGGAACAGGAACTACGCGAAAAGGTCGAAGATGATCTGGAGCATATGTTGGTAAGAGTCGGAACCCACAGTATTCCATTCGATTCGAAATTTTGTATTTGTAATTAGTATTGTTCTATGTATTTATTAAAACACGCTTATTTCTTGTTACAAATCTTACTCTCTGGAGCCACGATTTCATTTTATAGCCGTAATAAAGTATTGAGTTCGGAATTCTGAATCAGTATTCTAAATTCTGAATTCTGAATTATAAATTCTGAACTATGAATTCTGATTTCTAAACTTTGTATTCTGAATTCTGAATTCTGAATCTGAATTCTGAATCTAAATTCTGAATCTGAATTCTGAATCTGAATTCTGAATCTGAATTCTAAATCTGACTTCTGAATCTGAATTCTGAATCTGAATTCTGAATCTGAATTCTGAATCTGAATTCTGAATCTGAATTCTGAATCTGAATTCTGAATCTGAATTCTGAATCTGAATTCTGAATCTGAATTCTGAATCTGAATTCTGAATCTGAATTCTGAATCTAAATTCTGAATCTGAATTCTAAATCTGAATTCTGAATCTGAATTCTGAATCTGAATTCTGAATCTGAATTCTGAATCTGAATTCTGAATCTGAATTCTGAATCTGAATTCTGAATCTGAATTCTGAATCTGAATTCTGAATCTGAATCGGAATTCTGAAATCTGAATCTGAATTCTAAATTCTGAATCTGAATTTTGAACTTGATTTCTGAATCTGAATTCTGATTATGAAATTGCAAATCTGAATTCTGAATCAGAAAGCTTAATCTAAATTCTGAATCCGAATTCTGAATCTGAATTCTTAATCTGAATTGTAAATCTGAATTATGAATCTAAATTCTGAATCTGAATCGGAATTCTGAATTCTGAATCTGAATCGGAATTCTGAATTCTGAATCTGAATCGAAATTCTGAATTCTGAATCTGAATTCTGAACCTGATTTCTGAATCTGAATTCTGATTCTGAAATTGTAAATCTGAATTCTGAATCAGAAAGCTTAATCAGAATTCTTAATCCAAATTCTGAATCTGAATTCTTAATCTGAGTTCTGAATTCTGACTCTGCATTCTCTATTTTGAATCTGAATCTGATTTCTGAATCTAATTTTTGAATTCCGAATCTGAAATTAGAACTCATTTTCTGGTATTATTTCTTGAGTTTTATTATTTTACATTTGAATTTCAGATTGTTGTACCAAATTATAACTCGACTTGTTATTCTTCACTTTTAAAATGAATTTTTTTTTAAATCTGAAATTGTCTTCTGATGAATGTGTGTTAGGTTTACTTCAACAACATTTTTGATTTTATCATTCAAGAATCTATACGACAAACAATCTGCGGAGCTTCGCCTCAAGACAAACTATTTCGTCGGAGGTCAGGCGCTGCCAGCAATCGAAAGCATTGCTTACGATAAACCTTCAACTCCTCCTCCTCGGTCTCAGCCGACCTCCAAACAAGATGAAGCTTGCATGAATTGTGAAAACTTGCGGCAACAGCTAGCAAAAGTACAGGATGTTCATGCGGCCGAGTTGAAGCAGAAGGATCATCTGATACAGGAGCTGCAAAATAAATTAGATGTTAAAGTAGATACCCCCGTGAAGTTAGATGCTCCTGTAAAGGAAGATACCACTGGTCAAAACGATCAAGTGGGTATACAGCTAGGACAATGTGAAAAAGAATTGGCCGAATTAAAACAACAGCTATCAGCTGCCGCCGAACAGCAGAAGGCACTGGAGCAACAGCTGACAGCCGAGAAAGAATTTTCGGCGAATAAACAGAAACTTGTCGAAGAACTGCAAACGAAGGCTTCTGTACCGAGTCCGGTAGTGGTCATTGAAGAATCAGACGATCCTGCTACGCAGCAATTGATTGAACTCCAGAAACAGCTGAACGATGCCCGGCAACAACTGGAAGCACAAGCTAAAGAAAAGAACCAGTTGGCCGAACAGAACACAAAACTGCAATCCCAAATGACGCAGCTACAAGATAGTGTTCGTGTTTCTGAGGCAGCATTAAAACAAAAAGATGCTGAACTTGCGGATGTCAAGGCACAAACGACTCAGGCGGCAACACCACTGCCTGCGACAAGTTCGAAATCTGACACCGAACTACTTGAATGCACTAAGAAGACGGAAAGTTTACAAACAGAAGTAGACCGACTGCGTGGAGAGTTGGCAACGGCCAAAGGGCAGCAAAAACAGGGAGTCGATTCGGCAGATTTACAGAGCGAAATCGAAAATCTCAAGCAAAAACTACAGACGGCCAACGATGGCATAGCCGCGAAAGAAGCTGAACTCAAAAACTGTAATGCAGAGATTGCGAAAATGGTGAACGTACAGAAGGAAATGGAAAAACAGATTGCTTTAAGCGATTCGAAAGCTTTGGAGGCATCGAATGCTTTGGCAGCACAAATGGAAACCATAGCAAAGGAGGCAGAACGAAAAGCTTCTGATGAGGCGGAACGAAAAGCTTCTGCAGAGGCAGAACGGAAAGCTTCTGCTGAGGCAGAACGGAAAGCTTCTGCTGAGGCGGAAAGAAAAGCTTCTGCTGAGGCAGAACGAAAAGCTTCTGCAGAGGTAGAAAAAACAGCTTTAGAAGAGACCGAGGCAGAGGCTGAGACTGTAGAATCGGATATCCCACAGATGGAGGAGGTTGACGAATCTTCCACAGTCGAATCACTTCCAAAAGGTAGTATCGATGAAATCGCAGAGAAACTTCCATCAATGGAAGAACAAATAACCCCCGGAGTAGAAGTTCTTTTCGGTATTGATCAAATGGAAGAACTCGGTCTATCAGAGGCACCTGAAGTGACAGCTAGAAAACTTTCAACTCTTCAACGAGCTAGCGACGACGAAGACGAAGGAGTAATCGGTGAAGACATTTCAGCCGAATCGACCGAAACTCTGGTTCCTGAGGCGGAGCATTCAGGCGAAGAAGAGGTTTTTGCAGAGGAAGAAGAAGAAGTTGGAGAGGGCGAAAGCGCGAGGAAAAGCTCCGAAGAACTCGAAGCGGAAAAACTTGCAGAAGCCGAAGCCATATTCGATAGCGACATGATCACTCTCGGTCATTCCGACATGAATAAAACTAAGAAAATTGCTTTCAAAATTTATCGCTGTGGTATTCAGGTACGGAGAAAAAACTTTATAAAATTTAGAAAATAATGAATTCCGCTCTGCTAGGTACTGGTACTCGGGGAGCTGGATCACTTGCATCGGGAAATTTGTCGAGCTTTCTTCGAACGGTTCGGAATTTTGAATCAAAGCTTCAACGTGGTCGACCAAAGCATGTGCACCTGTACTCAGCTCCTGCAGAACCTTCGAACTATGGGGGATAACGAAATGATGGGACTACTCAACCCGGGTACCTCGATTCCGATTAGAAATCCGATGCTGTTGGAAGACGAAATTCCGGTCAAAATACCAGCTGAGCCCAAACCAAGAACTACTAGACCCAGCACTTCGGCAGGCGTGCCCAACGATGCGAACATTTTGTATTCATTGTTCACTGGAATGCCGCCCCCGGGGCCGAGCCAGACCAATGGGAATGGGAAGAAAACGACGGAACGAGTTGTGATGGACAACTTCCCGGAATCGTGTCGGTAAGAAATTTAAGTTCAAAACATTCGCCTCGATACTCTGTAGTCAGCTCAAACTTCCTTCAATTTCAGATCGAGACCTTGGAGAGCACCCAGAACTCCTACCGAAACAATAGTTGCCAGAACGCTAGCCGATGGTTCTCGACTCTATGCCCGGCAAAAGAGAAACACGTAAAGTAGCTCCCAATAAGTTTCAGAGTTTTTGGTTTTGTTCGCAATTTTCTCTGTGTGCTACTACTTTACTACAAACGAATTTAGCAGAAAGCCAACCTTTTATAAACCCTAAATTATCAGTAGCAATAGGATTTAAAAAAAATGAATAAAATTATTGAACTTTTATGAATTTGTGCCACTTCAAACATTGTTAGAAGAGTTTCAACAACGTTAAACGACCGTAAAATTATAAGATGATGACGACCATTAGCTTGAACTTGGATTGAGGTCACACCGTTTTGCTGTGGTGTATACACTGCAGTTGGCTCAACTTGGATCCCTTTGGACATGTAAAACTCCCGCTGATCTTTGGAGCAATAGTCTCTGCCTTGATTCACAGTTAGCTTGCTTCGAAATCAAATGTCCTAGAGCAACAGTTGCCATCGCTTCGTACTCTCGGAACCGTTGGAATACCTCGGACTTCTTCTTCAGGGGATACACTGGTAACCTGTAACCATGTCGTGCTTAACGAGTGCTTGCAAATTCTGGATGCCCAAATGGCCAAGTCGACGGTGCCATAGATTACAGCTCCACACAAGTTGGCCGCCACAGTATTGAGGACCAAATCAAGCTCGTAAAGGTCGCCACGCATGGGACATTTTCCGATCAACTTTTCGTCGTACCGCACAGTTGCTTCCGTTTTCTTGAAAGTACAGGGTGACAAAAAAGTCCGGTCACACAGGAAAACCTCAATATCTCAAAGAATAAGGAGAAAATCTGAATGTGGTTTTCGTAGCTTTATTCAGTATAACTCATAAAGTTACTTCACAGACGATATCTCGGAATTACACCACCTTTATCTGATCGAAACAGATTCTGACTTCTCAGAAAGTTGCGCAAGCGGCGCGCACCTGCTCCATCGGCATCTCGTCCCAGATTTTCGTGATAACTCGCATGAATTCCTCCAAATTGGCTTTTTTATAGTCGTTCAGCTTCGACATCATGTGTCCCCTCACGAAATAATCCAGTGGATTCAGATCCGGAGACGACGGAGACCATTCATTCTTCGAAATTAAATCGGTCAAGTTTTCCTCACACCCCGCCTGAACAACCTTTGCGGTGTGGGATGCTGCGCCATCTGTCAGAAAGCAAGACTGACGTCTTATTTTGGAACCGGGAAACGTTCAGCTTGTCCGCAGGAGCTTGCTGGAGGCTCACACTCCAAACCCGATCATTTTGGCGATTGACTGTTTGCTCCAAAATTAACAGCTTCTCGTCCGAAAAAATAAGCTCGTCATCTGCGCGCCAAACCGAGCAGCGATAACAGCTGCCCTTAACTCTGCCATGGCTCACAATTCAATGTAAACATACTGCACAGAAACGAAACTCTTCCACTTTGGGCAACAGAGTTAGACCTTTCATTTGCAAGGCACCAGAGAGATGCAACGTGTAGGCTACAGGCGACCCCAAAAAAGTGTGACCAGACTTTTTTGTCACCCTGTATTTCAGTCCATATTTGCTTTTGCCATCTTCTTCACAGAGAGAAAATTTTCTTGAAGATCAGAAACAAACAGCACATCCTTCAGGACCAATTTGACGCCTTCCTTAATGACGCCCGTAATTGTACCTCACTGTACCATGTGTACCGTAATTATGTCACATTGATGATCACCGGTGTCTTTAACTTCGTAAGGTCAGCAAAACAATGTTTCACGTTCACGAGGTGGTCCGTGGCCCCAGAATCAAATTTGAAGGCGCTCTCGAACAACATCCAGTTTCAGATTTTCCTCCCCAAGATTCTCCAAGGCAGTAACTTAGGGGTCAAACCGGTCAAACCATTCGGGAAGAGTGGCAAAAGCTGAGCAATTACGTCGTTTTCTTCGAGCTTAGCTCTGGCCAACTTCAGATGGCGAATAAGGTCTTCGAAGATCTTCAAATTGTCCTTCACTGACTATCCTTCAACCACCCGCGATGCCAGGTAGATGATTGACGTTTGGTAGTTAGGAAAAATGTATGGCCGTTTTCAAAAGCTTTCCTAACTAATCTAAACTTCCAAACTTCCCTAACTAATGGAGGACATGGTGTCGCTAGTGTTTGCTTAACAACTCCCATTTTCAGCTATGCAAGTTGCTTTGGGATGAAGGTCTGCGACAAAACAGATTTCTTGGCATAAACGTTCTTCAGGCTTGTCAAATTTTCTTTGACGTATCCTTATCCTGTACAAAGTCCAGCAGGTCACCGTGAATAAACGAAATCAGATCTCTACTCCGGAGACAGCGTCTTCACTTCCTGCCAGCCATGGGTTTCGTCAATTGTGCGGATTTCACTGGCTTGACTACGCAGCCACAAGCTCCGGCAGACGACATACTCATCATCGGCGACTTCAATCTACCTGGTTTGAAATGGTGTTCCTCCCCAAGCGGCTTTTTATTTCCGGATCCTGCTCGTTCTTCATTCTCAGCATCCTCTAATATCTTCCTTGACTCCTTGAGCACCGCGACTCTTCGACAGATCAACAAAATTGAAAATGAAAACGGCCGTATGCTTGATCTCTGCTTCGTGAACGAAGGGATCAAGAATCCGACGATCGAATCTGCTCCTGCTCCTCTGGTTAAAACTGTCCCGCATCATCCAGCCTTAGTGATTTCACTCGATATCACTAAAATACTTGGCTCAGAAGAGAAAACTGCGTATTTCTATCACGATTTTAAGAACGTTGACTTCGAAGCCACATCCCTCGTCCTGCAATCCATTGATTGGGAGGCTGAGCTCGATTTTTCTAATCCCAATGCAGCTGCCGAGACGTTTGCGAACATCCTGAACTATATCATCGATCGCCATGTGCCGAAACGTAGCACGGCTACCAATCTACGGACCCCCTGGGTTACTGGAAGTCTTCGGAGACTTAAGACGGCTAAGCAGCGCGCACTACGCAACTACAACAAACACATGTCCCTCTACACTAAGGACAAATATCGCAAATTGAATTCTGCCTATAAGAAAGTGTTCGGGCTCGGCCGATGGGGGGGTTCGGATTTCGAGGGATTTCTTCCCGTCTCCAGTCGACGGCATCCACCAGCAGCAGAAACTCAAGTAAGTCACCAATCAATTTCGCACAACAGCTCGTTCACCCGCTGGGGGAGTGATTTTGTTTCACTTTGGTGTACCTTGATTATGATTTCACCACTGCACAAGCCTTGCATTCGTTGCACCGAATGGTTATCCGCGAATTTCGGATGTATTACATAGATAAGTCGCTTGATTGGACTTTAACTAATTTATTGGAGAATAAGTAAAACCCGTGCTGTTCGTTTAACTCTAGATTCTATTCTAACAACTAAAATGGCTTACTAAACTATTGTATGTAGCTCTCTCTGGATTCATCGCTATGTTGCGAGAGAGTTGATTATACACTAGGGTACGATCACAAATATTGGTTTTACGAACAAATGAGTTACAGTGTCAAGTGAACATAAGACACATTACAACACAAACATAATCTAATTCCAGATCGGTGTAGTACCGATCAGAAAGCCATTAAGCGTTGCTACCAGAATTATATTAATCGGTTACAACAGAATTTCAAGAGCAGTCCGAAATCTTTTTGGAAGCACGTGAAAAATCAGCGGAGAGAATCAGGGCTTCCGTCTCACATGTTCCTGAACAGCGACACAGTGAACTCTGATCCCGAAATTTGTGATCTATTTGCCGAGAAGTTCTCTAGCATCTTTACAACTGGATCCATTTCTCCTGAGCAACTGGCTAGAGCTGTGAGAAATATATTTCCTACACCTTCTTCGTTTAACGGTATCACAATCGACGATGCATCCATATCGAAAGCGACAGTTAAGCTGAAAAAATCTACATCTTTGGGTCCGGATGGTATACCTGCTACTTTTTTGAAGCGTTTTATGCCACTTCTGCTGTTTCCTATCCGGCATATTTTCCAATCATCGCTGGATGTTGGAATCTTTCCCTCACTATGACAAGAGAGACGTTAACAACTACCGCGGAATTTCAGCTCTATGCGCGATGGCCAAATTGTTTGAATTGGTTCTCCTGGATCCCATTAATTCGTTCTTCAAGCACCAACTTTCCAATGATCAACATGAGTTCATGCCTAAACGATCCACGACTACCAACTTACTCACCTTCACATCTTTTGTGCAAGACAGCTTTGCTATGAAAACCCAAACTGATGCCATAAATACTGACCTTTCTGCTGCATTCGACAAGGTGAACCACGATATCGCTATCGCAAAGCTGGAATGTCTGGGTTTCTGTGGATCCCTTTTGCACTGGTTCCATAGTTACTTAACAGGTCGAAAGTTATCCGTTCGTATTGGTGACTCCTTCTCAAATCATTTTCTTGCCTGCTCCGGCGTGCCTCAAGGAAGTCATTTAGGACCACTTATTTTCGTGATATATTTTAACGACGTACTCTCGCTCCTTGACTGCAAAAAACTTGCATATGCTGACGACCTGAAACTCTTTCACACCATAAACGGCCAAGAGGACATCAATTTCCTGCAGCAGCAGTTCAATGTGTTTGCTCAATGGTGTGACCTGAATTGCCTGCCCCTGAATCGCAGTAAATGCTCCGTCGTATCATTTTCTCGTAAGCGACTCCCTCTTTATGCGGAGTACGTTCTTGGAGACGGAATCATTTCTCGATCCGGAGCCAGCGTCTTCACCTGGTCCCAGTCAAGATTCTCGTCGACAGTTCGGATTTCAGCTTCGCCGCCACGAGTTTCTGGGTCTGCCTCTTCATCGATGACCTTCTGGATTCCAATCTAGCGCCTCTCTGCAAATCTCGTTTTCATCTTTCCGCAGCGTGTGCCCAATCCATCTCCACTTACGTTCCCGAATCTCGATTTCTAGCGCCTTTTGATGACACCGGCGATGAAGTTCAACGTTTGAGATCCAGTTGCCAGGCCACCAAGCGCGGATGATGTTCCGCAGGCAGCGATTCACAAAAACTTGCAGTTTTCGCGTCGTCACCGCATATGTGCACCAAGTTTCACACCCATACAGCAATACGGATTTGACGTTTGAGTTGAAGATTTGGATTTTTGTTCGTAGAGAGATCTGGCGTGACCGCCAGATGTTTCGGAGACTCACAAACAAAAATCGGGCTTTTCTGATCTGGGTTTCGATGTCTTTCCTGGTACCACCATCAGGCGTTATGTGGCTACCAAGATACTGGAAGCACTCCACTTTCTTAACTTGTTGCCCAGCTACCATGAAACTGGAGGGATTTCCGACATTGACTTTGAGACCTGCTGCCTTGGAACTTTCGGTGAGGTCGTCGAGTTTGCTCTGCATATCCGGTTGTGTTTGGGCGAGCAAAACAATATCGTCAGCCAGGTCAAGGTCGTTCAGTTGCTCCATTGTTGAAGGATTCCACGGCAATCCTCGGTTCGGTGCACAGTCAATCGATCCAATCAGAATCTCATCCATTACGACGAGAAAAAGTAGCGGTGATAAGATACATCCTTGTCTCACTCCAGCAGTTACCGGCAGAGCTGCAAATTATCAGTGTCAGACAGCCAATGTCAGCCGACTTTGATACTGCTTTGCATGTCTATGTCATGCGATACTGATTTTTGGTCAGCGACATGTGCTCATAATGTCATGACCAAGTTGAATGAACGACATCATGCTTGCTACGACTTTTTTCTTCTTACGGCCAACAGCTACATTTTTTCAACTGTTGCGCAACTTATAACGTAAAATCCCTCCCATAACAGCCAGAAAATGAAATAGAAAGATGATCGTATGTGTGGTGCGAGTGGAGTTCAAAAATGTCATTCAATATTGACATCGCTGCCTGACTGACATTGTAGCTTGGTCATTCAACTCGTAGATGACTTTGATATTCTTTCGATAACATTGACTACTAGACGTTGGTCGGGTCAAACGAAATCGACTGAAATTTATCAGCCTTGGTTACCGGGATTGGTTCGGACAAGACACCATCGTGCAAGACCTTGCACGAAAATGCCTCGTATTGTGCTTCGATGAGATGGACTAGTTTCTCTGGGACCCCCTCGTCGCCTTAGAGCCGCCCAGATGTTTTCATGGTTAAGTCGGTCAAATGCTTTTTCGAAATCAACGAAACCCAGCAGAAGAGAGTCCTGGAATCCGTTGATTTGTTCCAGTATGATTCGTAGCGTTGTGATGTGGTCCACACATGATCGTCCGGATTGGAATCCAGCTTGTTGCCGTCGGAGTGTAGCGTCAATTTTCTCCTGGATCCTGTTCAGGATCACTTTGCAGAGTACTTTGAGGGTTGTACAGATCAACGTTATGCCTCGCCAGTTACCGCACTCTGTCAGGTCTCCTTTCTTCGGGAGCTTTACGAGGATACCCTGCATCCAGTCGGCCAGGAATGTTGCAGTATCCCAGATGTCAGCGAAAAGACGGTGCAACATTTGTGCTGACAGGGCAGGGTCGGCTTTCAGCATTTCAGCAGGAATGCAATCGATCCCAGGTGCTTTGTTGGATTTCATGTTTTTGATTGCCGCTTCTATTTCAGCCAGCGAAGGCGCTTCCGAGTTGACGCCATTTATGCGACTTACTGTTGGCGCTTCGAGCTGCGGATTCTGTTGGCCATCGCTATTCGTGACTCGGAAGAGTTGTTCGAAGTGCTCAGTCCATCGTTTGAGCTGATCTGTTCAATCGGTCAATAACTGACCTGCTCGGTCTTTCAGCGGCATTCTTGCATTAGTCCTTGCACCAATGAGGCGGCGAGAAATGTCATAAGAAAAGTCAAGCGCCTCTCTGCAAATCTGGTAACATCTCTTCGCAGCGTTTGTCCAATCCATCTCCACTTACGTTCCCGAATCTCGATTTCGCCTTTGGATGACACCGGCGATGTAGTTCCACGTTTGAGATCCAGTTGCCATACTGAAAGTTTTAAACCTACCACCCCGTCGGCGTTACAGGGACTCCCTTTATTAGGCCTCAGGGCGGATCGCTTATCACAAGGAAATCGCAGGGAGTTCGAACTCTAGGATCAGGAAAACACCAATTATGCACTTCTCTCTCTTTATTTGACATAAGCCACAATTCTATTGTAGGTATATGCGCAAACTAGTAATGACCAGATGGTTACGGTACCTTTGAGGGCCAAGCCCTGGTTGTCGGGTTTTGAAGATGGCGGAGCTTCGACGAGGGCAACGCTGCTGCTGCTGACCAACTGCTTTGTCGGTCCAATTCCTACCGGAAACCGGGATGTTCTTTCCGGGAATCTCGCCTACGAGGGCTGGTTGGAGAGCTTGATTGGTCGATCCGAGGGTTGTTGTTCGGAATCGACCACAACCTTCAACCAATGATCACCCGGATGGTAACGGCTATCCGGGGCAATCATGGCCAAACCAAGGATTCTGTCCCGCCAAATGGTTCTTTTTGGCCAAAACTTAGGGGTCCTGTTGAGGAATCAGGCTAATGTATTTCAGCGGGAACAAAATGGCGGTTCGGCATCTCATGGCTTACCTGGTGTCTGGCTTTTATCACTTAGATGGGTTTTTGTGTGCTGGATGTGTCGTGCACTTTGTACTTCACAATGTCGTGGAACTATTAGAAGTGAGCCAGTACCAGGAAGCCGCCTTTGACCGGCATTGAACCGCGAGAACCGGTTGTTGCTCTCCCATTATGGCGGTCACGATCGCTTCGCCTTCGTCTACTCGTCGGGCGTCGCTACCGATCGGGTGGTTACCAAACAGCTCGGGTTACCGTGGATGGCCCTCTGGTTGTGATGTGTTGAAGCTTCCTGGCTGCATACTGGTGGCTTGTGGCTACATTTACTCGCGACCAATCACTACAACCTCGATGAAAGTGTTATCTGACGCTTACAATGCCACCAAGAGTGGCTAATATTCTGCAGGCAGCGATTCAGGAATACTTGCAATGGTTTCAGGTCGTCACCGCATATGAAGGTACACCGAGTTTCACACCCGCACAACAATACGGAGTTGACGGATGGTTCTTACCTTGTGTTAGAAACAGTATTTTAGGGCCTTGACAATTTCATCAATCCCTGTTTCCATCATGCTACACAAAAAAACCAAATAAACAAATAAGTTATTCCGTTCAAGATTACATAATTTATTTCAATTTCAGTATAGTTTCACTAAAATTATTTGTTCCATTTCGACTAAACACTAAAGTAGAAATTTGTAATTCTATTTACATACAAAATTGTTTATTCGTTTCTGTTTCTCAGTAATCATCATTGAACTGATAACGGCGTGTTGCTCTTCTACCCGAGCCAAGAAAGATGCTTTAAAATATCGAACTAAACTATTACGTGAAAGTGGTTGGTGTACCGAAAGCAAACCGTTCGATGGAACAAAAACTGAACCGCGATAAAAGCACCGAGAAATGACGATTGACATTTGATCTCCACTCGCGCAGGGTTATCCCAATGATAAAACTCTACAAACAATACATCCATGCCAATATGGGTTAACCACATCGATTTTCAGATCAATTCTTCCACCTAATAATTTATCACATCGCATCCGCGTCGTGTAATCCAAAATTCAGAGTTACTCTAGATGGTAATTTGAGTCTTTACTTTTATTCTTTACTACAAAAAATATCTTTATAATTTTATTCATTTTGAATAGCAATCTTTTGTCATAAAATTTTGATTGGTAAACTAATGTAAACTGTTTTATTTTGTTTTTGGTTAGCTTACGATAAAACAAGAAAGAAAAAAGAATGGAGGAAACATTCACAGCGCAACACAATAATTAACAACAGGAGCTTCGAGCGGATTCTGCTACCACAAGATTGAAGTCTTGGTTGTTGAGCCGGGTGAATCCATGCTTAATGCCTTCCCAGCCATCCTCGATCGCGTATTCTCCGGACTTGATACGATCGTAGACCTCTTGGGTGACCATTGCAAATGCTTCCCGCACATTGACCCCGGTCCGGGCCGAAGTTTCCACAAAGATCAGCCCGTGCTGTTCGGCGAACGATCGAGCCTCCTCCATGCTCACCTCCCGCTGCTGGACACCGCTGTTGACTAGATCCAGCTTGCACCCGACCAGAGCAAAGACGGGCCGGCGTGGCTCGATGTGTCGCTTGGCTTCCATCATCCACAGCGGGATGTGCTCGAAGCTGGCGTGGTTGGTGATGTCGTACACCAGCAGCACCCCGACCGAGTTCCGGTAGTAGGATTTGGTGATGGAACGGAACCGTTCCTGTCCGGCAGTGTCCCACAGCTGCAGCTTGATGCGGGTCCCATCCGAAACCTCGATCAGGTGTGCGAAAAAGTCAACTCCGACGGTCGGATCCGATAGCTGCAAATAGAGATAGAAAACCATTAACTGCAGCAAGACTGAAGAATAAATTATAGATCAAATTTCAATTATTAACGGCTGAAATAAGGTAAACGGTAATCGTAAAATTTTAGGTATGTATTTTTAGCTTCTGACTCGTCATAACACAACGGATTTTTTATAGGATACGTAGAGAATCGAAAAACTCGAACAAATTCGGGACAGTAATCTACACTGCCGGCCAAAAGTTTGGGATCACCCGCTAAAAAACATGCAAATTTTGATCGTTCATTTCTCAGCCGTCTTAGGACATATTGCAAATCTTTTGAACTCATTTGAAAGATAATGAGCAATAGCTATTTCGGAGGTATTTTGCCCAGAAATAATGTTTTAGTTTTGCACCTAAAACTTAACCTAAAGTTAGAGCATTTTCAAAAAACGCACTCAATATTCAAAGCCGATCATCTCGCGATAGGGTGGACCAAATTTCAAAATTTGAGTTGCATTAGAATCCTTATTCTATACTTCTCTAAACACCATCAAAAAATTTTGTGCAAAAATTTAAGAATGTACTATCAATTAATAAAATAGACACTTAAGTTATCGTCCAAAAGTTTGGGATCACCCCTAGTATGGTGTATCGACCAAAAGTTTGGGATCATTTTTTCAAAAACATGCAAATTTATCTCATTCATATCTTTCTCATCTAACATCGTATTGCAGATCTGAAGGGTGCATTTGAAAGCTTAGGAATTGTTGGTTTTTCATAAATTCATTAGAAAAATATATTTTAAATCCATAACCATAAAAAATTCACAATCAAAAGTGTGAATTTTCAAAAAACAATTAATTTCAAGTAAATTGTTTATGGTTATCACTTTAAAATATAATTTTCTAATGAATTTATGGAAAAACAACAATTCCTAAGCTTTCAAATGAACCCTTCAGATCTGCAATACGATGTAAGATGAGAAAGATATGAATGAGATAAATTTGCATGTTTTTGGCCGATATCCCATACTAAGGGGTGATCCCAAACTTTTGGACGATAGCTTAAGTGTCTATTTTATTAATTGATAGTACATTCTTAAATTTTTGCACAAAATTTTTTGATTGTGTTTTGAGAAGTAGGATTCTAATGCAACTTAAATTTTGAAATTTGGTCCACCCTATCGCGAGATGATCGGCTTTGAATATTGAGTGCGTTTTTTTGAAAATGCTCTAACTTTAGGTTAAGTTTTAGGTGCAAAACTAAAACATTATTTCTGGGCAAAATACCTCCGAAATAGCTATTGCTCATTATCTTTCAAAAGAGATAAGAAGATTTGCAATATGTCCTAAGACGACTGAGATATGAACGATCAAAATTTGCATGTTTTTTAGCGGGTGATCCCAAACTTTTGGCCGGCAGTGTATATATATAAAAATGAATTTATGTCTGTCTGTCTGTCTGTCTGTCTGTCTGTCTGTCTTTCTGTCTGTTCCCTATAGACTCAGAAACTACTGAACCGATTTACGTGAAACTTGGCAGGTGGGGATATTGGAGGCTGGTGAAGGTTCCTATTATAGTTTGAGACCCCTCCCCCTAACAGGAAGGGGGGGGAGGGGCCTCCCAAACAAAAGACAATTTTTTGCATAACTCGAGAACCAATCAAGCAAATGGTATCAAATTTGGCATAGGGTGGTATTTGGGAATGGAGAATATTTCAATGAATATAAGGTCCCTCCCTCCTCTCAGTGGGGTGATAGAATGGGAAGAGGGGGGCTACCTTACAATTTTTCATGTAACTCGAAAACTATTCAAGATATTAGATCCCAATTTGGCATGGGAAGGTATTTTGATACGAAAAATATTTCAATGATTATTTGAGACCCCTCCCTTTTTGCAGTTGAAAGAAGGAGGGGCCTCTTTAATATTTTTTTACATAACTCAAAAACTTATAAAGCAAATGGAACCAAATTTGTCATGGTATTTGGATACGAAAAATATTTCTATGATTATTTGAAACCCCTCCCTCTTTTCAGTAGGGAGATATAAAGGGGGAGGGGCCCTCTTTTCAATTTTTAAATAACTCAAATACTAATCAAGCAAATGTTCTAATGATTGTTCGAGACCCCTTCCTTCTTCCAGCGGGGAGAAAGGAAAGAGGGAGGGAAGTTCCATACAATTTTTATTGCATAACTTAAGAACTACAACAGCAAATGGAACCAAATTTGGCATGAAACGATATTTGGGTACGAGAAATGCTTCTTTGAATATTTGGAATCCCTTAATCCTTCAAAAGGTGGATGAAAAGGGGGAGGAGAGGTCTCCCTTACAATTTTCAGTATAACTGGAGATCTGATCGAGTAAATTTGAACCATGTTTGACATGTGAGGGTATTTGGAAACGAGAAATGTTTCTATTATAAATTGAAGCCCCACCTTTTTTCAGCGGACAGATATAAAGGGGAAAGGGGGGCTACCATACATTTTTGAGTACAAAAAATCTTATATATATAAATGGAAGCGTTTTCTTTGTAATAACATCACGTATAAACGGTTGGTCGGAATGAAGTAAAATTTGGTATCCGCGAGTTTTTTGGGTCTGAGATGGTTTTATAATAGTTTCAAGAATCTCACTTTTTATGGAAGGGGGGTCCCCATACTTAATCAACTTTAAATGGGAAAGCCGTACAATTTAGTACGATTTTCAAAAAAATCAATTCGCGAGCACGATGAAGTTAAGGACGTGTGGATGAAACAAAACATTTATTAAGATTTATTTATTTAAAGGTAAAACGAAGTTTACCGGGTCAGCTAGTGATCTATAAAACAGAATTCTGAAGAACATTCACGCACAAAACTCTTTATGAAAAACATGATCTACTGCAACGTCCAAAGATCAAGGCTGCCGCATCTGTATGGAAATTCTGTGACATCTGTGACGTTTTTTCTGTGACATCTGTGACGTTTTTTCACGATAAATATTAGGCTCTATTCTGCGAGTCACGTGACGTGACTTATTGGATTTTACCTTTTATTCCTGACTGTTGTTAGCGCTCCAGTTAAGAAATGTAAGTTCCAATAAGCTTCGATTCGAAGCTCATTCGAACTGAAGCACCTACAGTATTCAGGAACTGACTTGACTGGACTCCCGATTTTCAGTCACTAACAAGGATCACGGCGAAGCTCTTTATCGTGCTGAGAATGAAGAAAGCGCCTTGAACGCAAACAAAAACAATCTTCTAAGCTCGGTTTCTGAAGGTATACTGCCGTTCTAAGCATGCTTGTCTCATGTGGAAAAAGTGCAAACGAGAAAAACGCGATTGAAACATCAGCTACATTTCCAATTTTTCTCTCAAACTAAAAACTCACCGACAGTTTTTTCGTAGTGAACAGTTCAAGTTAATCATTTTACAATGTTTTCTGCCAAAAAAATTATATTTCCTACAAAAAAAACAGCAAATTAGAGCCAAAAATGCTCCGTGTGACACTTTTGCGTAGAATCAGAACGCATGCCGATGCTAGTTCTACGAAAAACTGTCACACGGCTACAATTTTTCTACCATGCACGAGACGGACACCACGGCTGATCTGGCACGGCGCCCCACACAACCGTAATAAGCTTAGCTTAGCTTGATTAACTACTCACATCCACCTTAAACCGTTAAACCCGAAATGCATAGTTATAGAAAATGGATTACTTCCTCCAAAATCAAATTATGATTACAATCAGTTCGAGTTCCACGATCGCTGGTGTGGCTCAGTAGAACAAGTTCCACATCGCCAATGGTTGCTACTCCGTGATTGACCGAGGCCATCAATTTTGTTCAGAGGTCAAATGAATGGTGCTTGGGATTAGCAGCTCATTCACACTGCACAAAACTAATGCTCTCTCTTTGAACATC
Organism: Uranotaenia lowii; assembly: GCF_029784155.1. NCBI lineage: Eukaryota > Metazoa > Arthropoda > Insecta > Diptera > Culicidae > Uranotaenia > Uranotaenia lowii. The sequence continues at coordinate 45,463,027 of NC_073691.1, forward strand.
AATAACGGCGCCGGCCACGTCCTTGTAGTCAATGGATAGATTGGAAAAAAGAAAGGGATGAAAGATTTATTTTATGCATTAGGACCGAGGTCACCTCTGCATCCTAGCATCCATGCTTAACCGTAATTTGAGAAATACGTTCCTCTTTGTTTATAAAAATGTATAGTTGAGTATGGAGCCTGTAAGTAGTGCCTACCGAAAAGTGTTAAGTGAAAATTTCTCTGAATAAAACACTCAAGGCTTCTCGCTCCTCCTCTGCCCTCTATTTTAGTGTTCTTTTCAGTGAATAACATTGAATTCAACAGTTTGAACTCATCTTAAGACAATTTTTTGATAAAATTTGCATTTTTCATAGAATTTTCTCTAGTGTGACATTGCGTAGAACTATCAACATAGAGACAACCACCTTGATGAAAATATAAGTAAGTTCAGAACAAAGTATACTTGTTTGTGTTTTTATTCGAAAGTTAACACTAAAAGAGACCGTTTCCAGCAAAAAAGTGAAAATGACCCAAAAGTCACATGGGACATTCTTGCTTAGAACGGCAGTATAACACATTAAACAACAGGCTTACGGGATAAATGACTGACAAATGGTGGATAATGTGCAACACGAGGCCCCATAGTGGTCATATCACCTCTTATTCACAACTCCTATCTCAACCACCCCGTGGTGCCGGCTGGGATGCGAGTAACCTAAGCAGAGATCGGGTACCCAACCCCTGTGGATGGTTTGGTCGCATGCAGACTGAGAAGGTGGCCGCACGCGTCTGTTCCTCAGGTCAGGGGCGGCGTGCAACAACAACCGAGCGCCTGTTCTCCAGGTCAGGGGCGGCTCAAACAGCGTCTATCTTGCAGCAAGCGGCTGAATTTATGAAATGCGGCTCCCGCCAGCTAAGTCCAAGATGGCAGCCCCATCGCGGGATAGGGACCTTCGGCTAACAACCTACTGTTCCCGATTTAAACAATTGTTACGGAATCCGAAAGAAATTACCGACCTGGAACTTTGGCGACGACTTTTAGCATGAAAACACGGACACGAATTGGAACTCGAACCTGTAAACCCTTAACCAACAAGGCAAGCTGGCTCAACTTGCTAGAGAACTAGCCGCCTCAAGCTTGAAATTCTGAGACTGAGCGAAGTCCGTTGGCCTATATAACACTGGAGAACACAAGACGCAGTCCGGGCAAGTACGGCTTTAGGCCGATGACATAGTGAGTGCGATGCGATGCGAAACGGCGAATGCGATTCAATGCGGCGAACCACATTCGATGAAAATGTATGTGAATCGCTTAAACCTGACATACTCAACGCGGCGAAACAGATGTCAATTTGTTCCGCCGCTCGGGTTCGCATTGGCCGCGTTCGTCAATTCGCATCGCATCGCTCTTACTATGTCATCGGCCTTACTTTGCCAAACGAGGAGAACACGCTACTCGGGATCGAGGAGTTGGTTTCCTGTTAAGCCTGCAGGCCCATGCCCCTTAGATGAGAACCGATAAACGAAAGAATAATCGTAGCCAGATCTAGAACACGGGTTAGAAACCTTGCAATGGTCCAGTGTTATGACGATGACTGCTGCGTTGCCGATTTGCATTTAGATCGGCGTGCCATCGAGAAGTGTAGCAAGGGTAAATATTTTCCGGGCTTGTTCTTTACTACCAACTCTTGCTTTTCACATAGTACCCACTTTCTATTTTACCCGCGTACTCTTCGATTTTTCGCTTTTAGAAACATGTAGTACAATCTACCATGCACACCTTGAGGATCCCGCCATTCCGGAATGGTCCTATCCGGATGATCTCCTGGGTAAGAACTCGCCCCGCTGACAACTCACTTGTTAAAGTTTCTTTCATTGAAAAGGAACAATAGCCTTTCACTTGTGGTACACGAAAATTCGAATCTTTAACTCAAACGTCAAATCCGTATTACTGTACGGGTGCGAAGAGATGAGAACGTGTTTTGCAGAGCGGCGTTTGATTGTAATCCAGAAGGACATCGAAGAAGAGGCAGACCCAGAAACTCGTGGCGCAGCTTCACACGCTGCATGACGATGACGATAGTACTTATAAAATAAGTCGAGTCACGGCACGTGACTTGCAGAATAAGACCTAATATGAAAAATATTGTCATATACAGTAAGATTTTTTTTTACACTGATATACGTACCGCGTAAAAAAAACCGTGCAAAAAAAACGTGTTAATTCCCGAAAACCGTGTAAAAAAAGACCATTCAAATTCTGCAGCTCTGAAGTTCTGACACTTAAGACCTGAGACCTGAGACTTGAGACTTGAAAATGTAGACTAGAGACATAAACCTGAGATCTGAGACCTGAGACTTTAGACATGACACCTGAGACCTGAGTCCAGGAACCTGAGATCTGAGACATGAGACCTGAGACCAGAAGAATGAGACCAAAGACATGGGACATTAGACCTGAGACCTGAGACTAGAAACCTAAGACATAAAACACGAGACCAGAGACCTGAGACATGGGACATGAGACCTGAGATATGAGACTTGAGACTTAAGACATGACACCTGAGACATGAGACATGAGGCATGAGGCATGAGACATGAAACATGAGATATGAGACCTGAGACAAGAGACATGAACCATTAGAAATTAGACATGAGACCTGAGACATGAGACATAAGACATAAGACCTGAGGCATGAGCCATGAAAGATTACACCTGAGACATGAGACTTTAGACCTGAGACAAGCTACTAGTGTTATTACCGCGAAAAATTAGTTAAGCTCCGATTTCAACTTGCGACCCCTCTAGTGAAAGGGATTGACTTGTAGGTGACGAAAAATAGTGCTGCGACTTCGCTTGTTCAAGCTACTAGGTTTAGTACCAGTAGAAACTAGTTTAGCTCCGATTTCAACTTTAGACCAGTCAAGTGAAAGGGTTTGACTTGTAGGTGACGAAAAGTAGTGTCACGAGTTCGCTAGTACAAGCTACTAGTGCTAGTATACCGTGAGAAATTAATTTTGCTCCGATTTCAACTTTCGACCCGTCAAGTGAAAGGGATTGACTTGTTGGTGATATTGGTGACAGGGGGTAATCTTGAGAATCCGGGGAATTGAATGGAATCTAAAGCGTATTTTTATATTTTGTATCATCATCGTCTTACCACGCTAACCACTCGACCACCGAGACGTATTCGTATTGTTAATCTAAACACCTTAATTTCGTTTTATTGTCTGCTTGATTTTTTAGGTTTTCTGAACACCGATCATTGCGGAATCCATTTTTTCCTGAATGAGAAGCTAACCATTTAAGGAAGCCTACCAACCCCCCCCCCCCCCCCCCCCCCCCCCCCGGGAACAAACGTAAAAATCTGGGTGATGTCTGTGAAAAGAATTCTAGTTCACATCCTCAGAAGAAATTCCAAAAACCAACGGCGTGAAAGACGCCCTGTCACGTACGATTCCTTGAGCTGGCAAGGACTCAGAACTGAAAAATTCTTAGCTGATTTTTTAAAACAAATTTTACTATTTTAGCTTGCAAAATTTTCGGTTTGAAAATACCCCCTTGTCAGTGAACAGTTGGAATCATGGAAGAATAAATGATACGAAGAGCATGTTACATGAAACACCCATTTTAGGTTTTGATGGTGTTCGTGTGAGAATTTTACTTCTTCTCGATAGCCTGGTACTAGATGCTTTTGCTACTGTTGGCATTCGCTACTTCTAAGATGACAGAATTTCATTAGAAATAACGTATATCCTCAAGAATATTGTGCTCCAATAAAACCGAAAAACCTTAAACTTGAATTTCAAACTAAATCTGTTAGCCTAGATTTGATATTCAGAAAAATGCAATAAATGGAGCACAGCCTGGGATTTCGGAAACACTTTATGGCTTGGTGGGACTTTGATAGTTGAAAGTTTTAATTGATTTAGTTTATTTTAATTAAGGTACGTTTTAAAAAAAGGCCTTCTTGCTAGAGAATGCCAATTTTTTTTTCTCCAGATGTTGGGCACTCTTCTTTTTTTTTTTTTTTTTTTTTTTTTTTTTTTTTCTGGGAATTTAACATTTTGATGTCATTCTTCCCTTCCTTGGGCACTCTTCGACTGTCCGGAAGTTACTTAAAATCTCTGGGAGGTTTTTGACCAGCATTTGCAGCATTTTTTTTTTTTTTTTTATTTGCCTTTCTGCATTCGAAAATAGTATCTGCAATCTTCATAGAATATGCTTCAAAGCCATCGAAATTCGAAAAGTTGAAAAGTAGTTTTGTTCCTCGGGGAAAACATCACTTGGCAATTCCCGGATTGGACTATCCGGTTCAAGTAACCCGGGGTGGGTGAGACATTCATTCGAACAGAATTATGTGCAATTGGATGCAACGGAAGCAGGTACCGATAGATGGATTTGTAGACATCTGCGGAATTATAACATAATTTTCATAAAGCCCTTTCACTTGACCGGTCGAAAGTTGAAATCGGAGCTAATCTAATTTCAACCGGTACTAATACTAGTTTCTTGTACTAGCAAACTCGCGACACTATTTTTCGTCATATACAAGTCAAACCTTTTCACTTAAACGATTGAAAGTTGAAATCGGAGCTAAACTAATTTCTCGTGGTATTAACCCTAGAAGCTTGTACTAGCGAAGTCGCGACACTATTTTTCGTCACCTACAAGTCACACCCTTTCACTAGAGGGGTCGCAAGCAAGGTTGCCGAAATCACAGAAAAATCTGCAATTTCACAGAATTTTTAGCAAATTTTCATCATAGAATCTGTGTCACAGAACACAGAATATTGGAAATTTCACAGAATTTTTAAATTTTTAATGGATTTCCAAAATTATAATTTATTTGACAGTATCAAATTTAGATTTCTTACCTTGGATTAGAGAAGTATGATAAGATTGGTGATGGTAATTGATTTTGCCCAACTAAAATGTGAAAAAGACTCAATTTATCATTCATTTTCTATGAAATTCAAGGAAATAGCATCACAGAAATCCATCACAGAATTATTGGATAAAATCACAGAAAGTCAGAATTATTTTTCTCAAAAACACAGAATTTTTTTCGGCAACCTTGGTCGCAAGTTGAAATCGGAGCTCAACTAATTTCTCGCGGTACTAATACTAGTAGCTTGTCTCCTGTCTCAGCTCCAAAGTCTCATGTCTCAGGTCTCATGTTTCATGGCTTTTGTCTCATGCCTATAAACCTAAAAGTTCAAATTCACTCCTATAAACGTTACTTAAAAATTATGTAAAAAAAACATAGATAAGTCTTGAACAAAACCGGAACTTTTAAGACTCCAGTGTTTGGTAAATTCAGAAATGACCCTCAATCGACTCAGTCTAATGTAGAAATATGTAAAAATATTACAATATGTATGTGGTCGTATAGTCGTATCTAAAAAATTAATGATTCAAATTTTAGATAAAAAAAACATCTTATTTCGTTTTTTTAGTTTTAGGTCTTTCAATCGTCCATGCAGTTCAAGGTGAAGTTTGTTGTCAAGCTTGCGAGTTAACAAATTTCAAACAAATTTTCCAAAAAAAAAACTAGCTAGCGGCATCGACTATTTAATAAAACTTTTCACACAGACACACGAAAAAAAAAACAAACTTCAAACGGTCCCCTAAACAAGTAACCGGCGCGGATTCGAAAGGAGGAACTGTTTTTGTTCCGCTGCAGTGAATTTCCACCCACGCGGCGCGGCCAATTTGCTTTCAGTGGAAACGGGTACCTACCTACTCGCTCACAAACGAGGGGCAGCGCCAAGTTTGGCTCGGAAAATAGTCGATTTTCTTCAGACTAGGGAACATTATTTGCCGCCTAAACTGAAGTCATACAATAAAAATAATAAACCGGCGATAGGCTACATAAGCGTTAATCATCTGGAGTCGCTTGATCGATCAGCTTCCAATTGAACATAATTTATATGCTATCCATCGATTCGAGTCGAGTTTTTGACGATCCCGATAAAACGTTCAAAGATTTAGCAGTGAACTTTGGTTTTGATTTGATCTATGCATTCCTAAATCTGTATTAGGCCTAGTTATCACGACAAAACTTCAATTACTCCACCGGCATTCGAAACCATTGTGAAAAATCGAAAGTCGCCAGCCACGGTAATCGGTATTAAGCGGTTATTGCTTTGCCGTTAATCAAATAAGGGAATAAATTCAAGCCGAGCACCATGTGATGGCAGAGTTCACTTGACCTGTGGTTTTTGACCTTCAACTTTGCAGTGTTGTTCTGTAAACTTATCATAAAATGTGAAGGTATGTACATATACTTTTTTTTATGGAATTGAAACGAATTTATGGTTAAAAAACCAAAAATTGAAGGATTGACAAATTATTTAGTATTTGGAGGAATTTCTGCAAAAATATAACTGTAATAAATCCAGAGTTTGTTTTGATCAGGTCGTATGAGTCACCTGATTTGTTTGGAGAAAATCGCTGCTGAAATTTTGTAGTACATTTTCAACACTGGCGTTTCAAATGTGACTCTAGAATGTTCTGAAAAATGGTATGCGATACAAAAATAGATGAGAAGTATGTCAGTGTATCCGACTCAGGCATAAATTTAAGATGTTCGAATTAACAAGTACCTACGACCTTTGGCATTGCGCCTTTGGCGCCACAACGTTCTGCAAATTGATAAATTTTATCTTATAAGGAGTGTATCGAAAATTAACTAACTATAAACATATTTGGGCCTTCCACTTACTAACGCGTGAACAACTGTGCTCACCTGTATGTAGCATCTTGATCTGTCAAGAGTGAACCAAGGGTTCCAAAATGCCATTGAAATCAAAGGGGAACTGACGTTCTGGTTCCAAAAAGTCGGTACGGTCCGTTTGTATGTGATTTGACAGTTGCTTCAGTCCTTTGGAGTGAACCAGCGCTTTGTTTACGTTTGAAACATTCGTTTCTCCATAAATTTCGCGAATTAAAAAAGAAGTTAAAATTCGTGTGTTGGACACTTGGATGCGAGAGAAGGACATCTCGATGAATGACGATGAAAAACGTTTCGGCATTCATCCGGCGAGCGTAAAATCCATCATCCACAAGTTCGGGGAACACTATACGTTCGATGATTTGCCAGGAAAAGGCAGAAAACCAGGAAACCATCTGACCCAAATCTGGACCGTAAGGTCATCAACCTCATCAACCGAAATCGATCGATGTCCATACGGGATTTGGCGAAAAAAGCTGGGACATCGATCTGAATCGTACAGCGGATCAAGAAGCGGAGCAACCTGAAGACATACAAGAAGCAGAAAGTGTCCAAACAAACGACTGAACAAAAATCTCGAGCAAAAACCAGAGCCCGGAAGCTGTATCATCGGATTTTGCAGAAGCCAGATGTGTGCGTTCTCATGGACGATTAAACTTATGTAAAAGAGGATTCCAGTACTCTTCCGGGACCACAATTCTACACTGCAGCTATTGGGGAGGATGTGAGTGAACACGAGAAGTCGATTGAGGTGGAAAAATTTGGCCAGAAAGTGCTGGTGTGGCAGGCAATCTGCTCCTACGGATTGAAGTCGGCGAGTTTCTTTACAAAAGGAAAAATAAATGCCGATATCTACCAAAAGAAGTGTTTGTAGAAAAAGTTGCTGCCACTATATAGGAAACATACGACTCCACCATTGTCCTGGCCGGATTTGGCGTCAGCCCAATGCGCTAAATTCACTCTTAGATGGATAACGATGTAGATTTCGTTGAGAAAGATATTAACCCACCAAACTGCCTCCAGCTTCGCCCCATAGAACGATAGTGGGCTATCGTCAAGAGAGTTTTCAAGAAGGATTGTAAGGCCAACAGGACCATGGTGGTTTTCAAGAAAAATTGGAATGCTGCGGCCAAGAAGTGTGATCAATCAGCTGTGCAAAACCTAATGAAACGCGTCAAGTCGAAAGTCCGAGAATATTACCAATAATTACTTTTTTACTTGTATTTCTTTATAAACTGTAAGAATAAGCTTTTTAAAACACTTCCGAACTGTTTCTTCACGGATAAAAAACTCTATAGGTTGTTATCAAAATTCGTATGGTTGGCTCATCTATATCACATATTTTTGGTTGAACCCATAATATTGCTTAATCAATATCGATAACAACAAACAACAGTTTCCTCTCAGCCTTGATCGAGTTCGGTTGATTTTTTCTTCTCTCGTGACATAAGGCTAGTGTAGAATTTTGGTGCGTAAATCGAAAAGTGCGTGGCCATGAGCCCGTCTCCCGGCGATCATCCAGACAGGAAGCTTCCTGTTTGGATGGACCGAAATAACCTGTTCGGTCGCTTACATTACCTGTTCCTTCGAGGAGCAGGTGGTCAAAGTCTTCCCAAGAATCCTTTTACAATCGGCAAGTCAGTTGAAAACCATGCCGGTAAAATCGAAAGTGGATACTATGATAGCAAGAACCAGTGGTATGTGTTGAAAGTACGCAACGAAGAACAAGTTAAAAAACTCGAACTATTAAAAAGTTTAATCGATGGAACAAAAATAGAAATCGGTCGCCATCCGAATTTAAACACCCGAAAGTTTGTGGTTCAATGTCATGAGGTCGGTGAAATGACAAACGAAGAACTTCTCGCAGAACTCATACCTCAAAAGATTACCAAAGTGCAGCGCATCACCAGAAAAACATCAAACGGAATCGTTGGAACGTCGACTTTTATTTTAACCGTTAACAGCACCGTGATACCCGAGTTTATAGACTTCGGTCTTTTAAGATTGAGAACCCGAGTTTATTATCCGTTGCCCCTACTTTGTCGAAAATGTCTGGAATATGGTCATCCGAAGGCCAAATGCACGAACCAAATCGCTTGCATCAAATGCTCCGGAAAACACGAAAGCACCACGTGTCGCAATGATCCGTTTTGCCTGAATTGCAAAGAAAACCACAGTCCAGTTGATCGAAGTTGCAAGATCTGGAAAAATGAAGCCGCCTCACTTAAACTCGCCATCGACCTGAATATCTCCCTAGCCGAAGCACGGAAAAGTATAACATCCACCACTAGCATTTACAACACCAGCTACGCTGGCGTAGCCAAATTGCAGCCGCACACATCTAATAATCATCAAAACCCGAAGTCTTCAAGCACAAAGCCGAACGAGGTCCAACAGAAGCAGCATCAACCCAATCCGAACACCAAACGAAGCCACCAAAAACCGAATTTACCAGCACCAACCGAAAAATGTAGCGCAAATGTGCAAACGGACTCACCACCAAAAAAAAGGAATGATCCTCAACCTTTACGTCGCTCATCCTCCAATCCAGAAATGGAAGTGAACAGTGATCAGAGCAAAAATACTGAAATCCTCATCTTTACTCATGCGAGCCAGTGTAGCTCAGCCACGGTTTCGCATGATACAAAGTTGAAAAATAAACCTATCCCCTTCCCCTTCCCTATCCCTAAAAAACCCATCCTTAGATTTAAAAAATAGATTAGTTTGTATATTGACCATCGGCCAGAAAAACTTTGAATTAAGTAATGGGCCTAATAAAACCTTTGTTAAATAAAAAAAAAAAAAAAACAACAAACAAACTAGTGTTTATGTAAAGTTGATTTGGCTGTAGAGGATTTCTCAACCGCATATCGCTAAAATAATTCAACAGCTAGTAGATTTGGCTATATGTATTTTCCTAGTCTACATTATAATATTTTTTTTAATATCACTGATGCTTGACTGAGCTTGAGTTTGTAAAGTAAATTATTGTCCGACTTTGAGGAAAAAAAGGCCATTAGTTATTTCTCGTGGAAGAAATCAATCAACACGAAGCGGAAAGGTACATATATATGATTTATTTTTTTCAGTTGATTTTGTTTTCAATTTTTTTAAAATGTTTTCAGATAGAGATGTGTGGGTGCATTTTGACCCTCGAGGGCCTATCCGGAAGGTGAAATAATAGACAGCGATGAATCATATCACGTAAGTTACATAGTATTCTTTATTTATCACTATCATATTTTCATAACAGCTTTTATTTTATTTCAGGGCGCCGGCAGTTCAACTTCCACCGAAAATAACAATAACAGCATTTTATTTCAGGGCCATGGCGGCGGCTCCCCCAGCAGAAGCAAAAAAAAACAATGAAATTAAAATTCATGCCATTGATCGTATAATTAAAATGAAAAATAAAATGAAATCGTTTCATTTTTAATAGAAAAACAATGCATTTTATCTGTTCAAATTAATTTTATTAATATTTTGAATCAACGATTTCCCACGTTCACGGGGAGCAGCATGTACAGTAGAAACAGCCATACGAATGATTGAATGAAAATTCCTGTTGGATTCTTAGCATCGATGCTATCGCTAAATCAACCATTTATCCTTTCGTGGCAAAGTATCATCTGATTGTTGTTTTGATCGTTTTTTCGGGTCAGAACCAAACTACCATATTTATGTTCATGTAGACTCGTAAAATAACTGATAAATCTATATTTTTTTCTCCGTGTTTGTTTGAATCATCAATAAAATCAATACAATGAAAAAAATGTGTTTATAACTTATTTTCGATACACTCCTTACTTAACATGACAAAATTGGAGCTATCTCCTCACCACACCAATACAGGAGCTTGGAATCTGTGTCGTCTATGAGGGACTGCGCATCAGGTTCCTTTTCGACTGGAAATGCCAGAATACTAGCTTGTGACTCTGATAACTATTCAAAGAGTGGAGTGGTTTGATTGTACATTTATATTACATGCGCTTACCATTATATCAGGTCAAGAAATTCAAAATAAATCTCACAATCTAATTTATATTAATGCATGATGTAAAAATTAAAGGTATAAACATATTGGCATAAGTAAAATATTTATAAATTTTTCCGGAAAAATCCGAATTGAAGAATGAAGATACAGTCGCTTCTAAGTCTTTCATGGACAGACCCCGTTCGATTTTTACACATGTACGATTTTAACATTTAACAGTAATTTAGACCAAAAACATAAATGGGTTTTTACATGCTTAAATGTTGATAAAGTATAACAACTATAGCAAAACAAAAATGACAAATTATTAATAATTTCCTAGAATTTGAAAATAAATACCTACTAACAGAAGACTAAAAATGGCAAAAAAAAAATTAAAAAATGGTGTAGAGCGATTAAAATTACAAATATGACATCATAACATTATTTATTTAATAATTAATGTCATCATGACATAACCAACAGTAAAAACAAAATTTAAAAAAAAAAAGTGCTAAAACATGATGAAAGATAACAACACGGTGTCTTTTTTTCGGACCTTCAAAAAGACAAAAATCGGCATCTCTGAAAATAAATTTGAGTTGCATAAAAGAGAACTATTGGATTTAATACATCCATTAAAAAATTCACACATTAACACTTAAAAGCCCAGCCTCAAAAAAGTGAGCCATAACTCGCCAACCACTGATTCGGATTTTACAAACTTGAAGTGTCTAATTTTAGTTAGTAGAACTGCATTTTTTCATTAATTCAAAGTTTCGAAGCGTATCAAAATGTCAAGGCGACTTTTAAAGTTACATTAACTTTACCCTCGTATTTAAATGGTTAAACTAATAATGTAAAAAAAAGTTTAAAATGCTGATTTGCCTCGAGATTTCAACGTTTTGGTCGTGTGGTTACTCTTGAGTTTTCTACAGTTCATAAATTTAATGGTATATAATAAACTGTATTTCATAATATTTTTATCGTGTTTTTATCAGTTTTAGTTTTAGTGTAAAGGGTAATGTAGAGAAAATTGATAACATACAACAAAAAAAAATTGTTGATAATTATACACTAAATTGGTTTGCTCAGTGAAAAGAGAGGGTTAACTGTTCTATGTTATTATCAATATTCTCTACAAGTAACACCTAAAATTTACCAGTTCAATTCATTTTTCAGGTTTAGTATAAAATATTCTAATCGGATTCAGATACCGAGATTGGAATTTCAGAATCAGTGCAAGCTTCTGAAATCTATATCTGAAAGTTGTTACCAGATATCATGATATGAAATTACAATTGAAATCTCGAAAATAGATGTCAAATCAGAGAAAGGAATCAAAATTTAGAATAACAACAGAAATGATTTTTTTTTGCATCTGCAAAATGCATAACAACCCAAATCCAAACAAAGGGCCAAGGTCGCTGGACTTTTTCCCTAATCCTCACCCAATCGGATATTGTGATGTTTGATGATGAGTCAACCATCTGTCCCACGATTGTTTTTTTTTCGTTTGTTTTACACCCAGTTTTGCTTCCTTCCCTCATGAGTTTACCTCTGCAAATTTGCCATCGGTGAAGTATTTCAGCAGCGAAGATTTCCCCACGGTGCTGTCCCCGATCAGGATGTGTCGAAATTGGTATTCGAACATTTGTTCCACCATGTTCCTTTGTCTGTTTTTGTTGTTGATCGGTTTCTTCCTGCCGTCTTCTGCGTTCCGTCGAATCGAATCGCCTTGCTGATAAGCCGTGTTCCTCCTGGTCTGGTTCGCAAGTTCTGATTTCACTCTTCTTATCTCCGAACTACCAAGAGTGCAGCAAATATCTGGGCTGCGTCAACCGAACTTGAACTTGCCCTGTTTGGTTTCGGTCTTGCAAAAATCACTCAGCGAGATGTTATCAAAAACAAAATAACAAATTTTATCACGAGAACCACTGCCGATCCCTATGGTCATAAATCTGACGGGTTCTACGCCTAGTAGATTACATAAACAAAGCTCCAGATTTCGCGGATCACGCAAAGGAATTTCGAGTCACCCGTTCCAGACTCCACTTTATTACGCAGTTTATTTGTCGCCCTAATTGGAATGCACTATTATTTGTTCGTTTTCCTAATTAGCGAATCCTCGACGGCCGCACTGTATCGTATTTTTTCCCGTCCTGTGTCTGGTACGGCATAAAACCTCCCGTAATAACGTACTTGCCTGTAGGCTTAACCGTCTGGTCTGGCTGGCTAGCTGGACACCGATCAAGACGACGAATGATTGGATGAAGTTCTGTTGTTGACAAAATGAGAGAAAAATAAAGACTTCTCAGTGAATAGATATTTACCGAAAATACGTCACCAACACCATTGCATAGAGGTTTCTGAAGGATGCAAGGCTTCTGGTTGGTTGAAATTCATTCATTTTGAATGATATATGAGCTATATGCCACCAATACTTCTGCGCCTGTAAAACTCTGCACCGCGCTGCACTCGCGTTTAAAAAATCTCAGATGCCATAAAAGGCTCTCTCACAATTTGCAGAATCCAACGAAAGTTTATAGCGAGAAATACACGCTCAGAAAATTATAACTCGTTTTGGAATAAATTGAATACCAAACTTTTAAGAGGACGAATGACCAAGTTGGTTAAAATCCTCTATAAATAAAAAATATAGATAGAGATAGAATACCAAACTGAAAATTGTATGAAATTTTGCTTTCTTGCATGAACATTACCCTTTAGCGGCCACATTTGCATCTAAAATAAATATGGAGCATTTTAATCAAAATTTCGAAACGTCGCTGGTGAACTGACAGCTGAACACAGACTTCTGACAATCTAGTACTTCATTTTCCTTTATCAGAACCTAGGTCAGGCAAACAGAAATTTTGATCTGGTATTTTTTACTTTTCGACAAAAAATGAGCACTTTTTGAAAAGAATTGTAATCGTTTTATGATAAAAAAATCGTGCCAAAACCAAACAAAATCAGCAAAGCGGTTGTTTCATACATGAGGCAGTTTGGTGAAACTTGTAAACTTATCCAATGCTAAACTCTCTCAACGACTTAAAAAAAAGTTTTAAGAATGGTCATTCTAATGAAACAAAATTTGATGCCTGCTAAGGGGCCGTTCAAATATTACGTAACGCAAATTTCGGGCATTTTCAACCCCCCCACCCCCCTAACGTAACACATTCGTCTCAAAATTTCTAAGCAAAATCCACAAAGCGTAACAAACTGCTACACCCCCTCCCCCCCCCCTAAAAGCGTTACGTAATATTTGAATGGTCCCTAACTGGGCGGTGATTCAATCAGGTTTGACATTTGACCGCCTTTTTTGTTTTTTTTCTTCAGTTTTCCACCCCTGGGTCGGAACTCAGTCGGAAGTCGGAAATCTAGACTTCAGAAATAAAATGAATTGCTGGCCCTATAATAAGATAATAATTTCTTTTGCCCGACAACGAATCCTTTCTTTATAAAGATTTCAAGCTCCTGATCTTATTTGCTTTTTTTGCTAATAAAAAAAGTTCATTGTCTTGATGGCAGAGAGAAAATAAAACCACTCATACAGCACCTGCCCCTTGAAAACAACAAGGCTCATGATTCAAAGGAAGAAATATTGCCCGCATAATCAAATATCATACACTAAATCGTTGATATTATTCTGTTCTGATTATATGAATAGTTACTATTCGAGTAATCGTTCTTAAATCTTCAAGTTTTTAGCTAATTTTTCAACTTTTCATGCGTCTTTGCTAGAAATGATAAAAAAATATTTTTGTAAGATACACGTAATAATCCTGAAATCCAAACTCGTGATGCAACTGAGTGTGGCGTGTGTCTTCACTCAACGAAGCAAAAATAAAAAATGGCGAGCGTGTGGTTGAAGTGAGCAGAAGCTCGCATGTAAAAATGGCAGATATTTTCAGCCGAAATCTCGGTAAGGACGATTCTAGTCCAGTTAAATTTCTATTAAAACGACGACCTATTTGATTTTCCAGGAAACGTTCGGAAACATATACATCTTCTGGTAGCGGTGAAATCGTCGAGGAGGAAGTCAAAAAATACGTCCGGCCTAGGTAAGAAAAAAACTTGTTTAGTGAAAATTTTCATTTTTTTTATCCTTCGTTTCTTCAAGTTCCTCAGCCACGATTGCGACCACCAGACACCAGCCGCTACCGACCGTACCGCCATCAGCGGCAACAGCAGCACCACCAAACGGTTCCCTTGGATTATAACCCGCTTTCCGCTGGAAGAGCAGAAGCAGGATGTTAATTTTTCTTCTCCCACGGCACAAGAGCACTCGGCAACAGACTGGGCACAGCGGTCACAAGTGGTCAGGGACGATATGCTGGAGTCTCAAGTGTTCGCCGAAACAAATCATAACAGAACACAAATAGAATGTGTACTTTTTTGCTGTGATTTCGTGTCCCGAACCAAACGGCACCAGTTTCTTCCAATTGTAAAATAAGCTCCGGCAAAAAAAAGTGCCAGTGCCAAAATGAATACCAACACTTCCGGCACGCTGTCGAACGGGCCAGCGGAAACGACGAAAAATTCTGCGGTTGAAATCGCTCAAAAACAGAAAGCTCTGCAGGCACGTCTTCAACTGCCATCATTGTCAACGGATTCCCGGACAAGTGATTCGGAACCGTGTGAGCCACTTGCAGAAATTCAGGAACGGAAGAATCTTTTTCCAGGTAAGTTCAATTATAGTCATGTTTTGCTTACCTTGTTGCTTGTTTACCTTAATTTGAAAATTTTAAGAAATTGATTCATTTAAATTATAAACACTAAAATTTAGTGTTAGTTAATTAATTAATTTCTTTAAAACTTTAAACTTCCTTTAATTTTATTTCAATTTTCAGAAATATATTGTTATGCCATATTCGTTTTCATCTGGTGGAAAGATGGTTGTGCACCAACTGCTGTCATCTTCATATAAAAAAAACGCTTTGACAGCACTTGGTGCACTACCGGTGCACCACCAGGATGAAAACGAATATGGCATTAGTTTTAATTCTAATTTACAGAAAGCTAAGAATAATTCTGACAACTAGGAGCAAATATATTTTCTGAGGATAGTGATTTAGACGATTTATTTTTTTTACAGAAATAACTATCCCACTGGCTAAAAGCAGAAACAACAGGAAGGTGGTGAACATTCTTGAACTGCTAAGTAAGAGCACAATTGATCGTGAACCCAATGCCAAAGGTTTCTGCAGAACCACTGCCAAAGCCCAGTAAAATTTGCCCATCGGTTGGAGCCAGTGGTCAGGAAGCCAGTAAACTTTACTGGGAGCATTCACACTTGCCTTGGTTGAAGGAAAATTTTTATTGTTAAGTTTCTCGAGAATAATTTCTTTTATGCGACTTCTAAACGAGGAATCGTGATACGGAAATTCTAGGTAAAGATTCGTTTTCATAATATTTTAATTTATGTATATTAATTAAAATTTCGATCTAATATTTTGCAGAGAGAGTAAACCTAGATTGGTGATTCGAATGGTAATGGCGGTTCAAAATGAAAGCATTCTTGACTTGGATCGGGACTAAAAACCGTTGATGGAATGCCCAAAGGAAGAACAGACAGCTGAAGGCGGAACATGCAAATATTGCCTAACAACAATATTTAAGCTTCCCACCATCAATCGATTCATAATGTCACCAGGTGCACCACTATCACCATGGCATCATCAACAGCAGCAACAGTAGATCTCTGGCGGATGGAGAATGTTCAACATTCTGGGTCATCTGGTAGAATCGAACACGACGAAACAGCGACCATCAGTAATGAAGTGAGAATATTGTTTTTTTTTTTGTTTTTGCAAAAAGAAATTCTTAATAATGGATTTATTTTAATTTCAGATTTATTTAAAACTCTGGATACTCCGTAACAAACGCCGATGAACGAAGCGAAACCACTGCCAGGAGTGTACAATAGTCATCAAACGCAGCAAGAAATCTACTTCCAACTGAATCGAGAAGTTGGGCAATTGACAACAGGAGCCGAAAACCATTCCATCGATACAGCGGGAATACTACCTTGGCATTATTTACTGGAACTGTTTCTATAGGATCCGAAACTGTATTGTAGTTTTGAAAATTCAGTAGCTTTCTCTGCTCGAATGCTGCCTTGACTATTCTGGGCATTCCGGGTGGGAATAGTACTCCGATGAGTCTCAGAAAAGCAAGCTGAAGAATCACTATAAAATTTATCAATTTTAGACAAGCTGCTGGAAGATTTTAGTTATTCACTAAGGATCTGAATTAATGACGATATTTTTTTTCAATTCAGGTTTTTTTAATTCTAAAATTTATAATTTATTGTATACATTTTCTGTAAACAAATTAAAATTGAAACAATAGTTCAATAAACAATATTATCTCTACATGAATGCTCTGCCTTTTTATTTTTGGAAAGAAGGTACCTTTAATTACTTTTAATTGTAAAAAGATCTTGAGAAGATCAGCTGTAGCGTCAGAAAACGTGAAATTGAAGATTAAATAACGATAACATCTATCGTTTAGCTACAATTTGAATAAAGAAAAAAGCAAAAAAAATGAATGGTTACTCTACTTAACGACCCGTTCGCTGTATCGTAAAGTGCGCCCAAACGATTCCATTTCATGGAAAAAAGACTACCTTAATCGTACATCAATAATCCAAAACTATAAATCTAATCTTTCGTGTGTCTTAGGAAGAAGATAATGGAAATCGTTATTGTATGATACTGCTCCATGCGGGTGGTAAGTAGCGTTGATTGCCATTATTTTAATCTTTTTCTTTTTTTGTGCGATCAGATTGTGATAGTGTTTTAAAAGGTAGAAAAATATTCGGTAAGATTAGGTTAAAGTTTAGCTGAATTTGCTCACATAGAAGAAGTCCGAGGAAATCGGCTGAAAATGCATTCCAAGGCATTCAAATTGCAAAAGCAATTTATGGATGTTGCTTTGTTAAAAACTGTTTTTAAAATGTACCTCAAAACCTTATTCAAATTTAGGTTTTTAAAATTGATTGCTGTCTTTGGGGGTTTGATGCTTAGAATTTGCAATCGAAAAGCTGCAAGTGTAACCTGAATCTGTCATCCATCGATGACATTTCCCGTTTGCGTCATCGACGAAGATCACCTTCCATCTGTACAGCTCTTGAAAAAATGTTCACTTCCAACGTCATCTATGAGAAATCTCAAAATTAAGACTTGATTTTCAGCTGTAAATTGCTCTAGACTCTGAATAGGAAAGTTTGTGGAAAGTAATTCGACTATTGATTAATCATATAAACCATTTTCCAAGTGTTAAAATCTGCTACTTTTCTCGGAATAAAGCAAAACATTACCGGTAAAAAATCCTATCTAAGCGGCCTCTGGTTTAAAAAATACGAATCAAGCCACCCAACTTCCGGTGGGTCAGGCAAATGGTGTGCGTGTAAACCGGCTCCGATCGTATCCATACACGCGAGATTGCACCAACACCAGCAGCCGTAGCCCCGCGAGCAGGTTCGAATCGACCAGAGATCGAACTGCCCGTTCACTGTTCTTCGATAAGTTGTCCGACCGCATTGTAAAGTGAGTGTGTTCTCCTCTTTTTTTTCGTTGAACAATTTTCTCAACCCAGACTGACTGGTAGTAGGCGTAGGAAACTTGGGAGCAAAATTTTCATTCCTGGATTTTGTGACCACCGATCTTTGACCGTGACCGGGTTTGATAATAGTGACTTGGATGGAGCATTGTTTTTTCTCTGCGGAAAAAGGGATAATCTCGTAACCGGGCGGCAAGTGAATTGATTTTTCCAGCTAAAGGTAACCATTGGCTGTTCACCCAGAGAGAGGCGGCCATCTTATGCAAGAGAGATTTTTCGGTTTCCGGCCGGGTTTTGTTTAAGAAGCGATTGTTCCGGTGCTAATACGTGATCGAGTCGGATTCCAGGCGGGTTTTCGAGACCATTAAAAGTTTTTAGCTGAAAGTGTATAACATTTCGGTGCATAGAAAACGCCTAGGCTGTTACGTATTCGATTTTTCTTTGACACGGCTAGTTACGTAACGAAAAAGTTGTACGCTACCTGAGAATAAAATTGGCAGCTAGCGCCTACTGGGGCCTGTATTCAATTGAATCGCATCAATTCACTTGTTTTGTCCTAATAAAATTGTAATCCTCGAACCCATTTTCCGGAGAGAAAAGATACTTCATCGGTAAGTCAATCGGGTTTCCAGTATTACTAATTCCGGCTTTTTCTTTTTCTCCCATTGGTGTTGCTGCTGCAAATCGATTTTCCGCAAAAATAAAATCGAACCCTAGATCCTTCGGAGAGGGCTCCAGATAGTCAATACGCTAAGCCAGCAAACTAAATAACCCAAACAGCTTCAGAATGTTCGTCTCGTCTGCTGCCCGTATTGCCCCAGTCGCCCGCAACCTGGTAAGTATCAAGTTCCGGAACCGGAAAACCAATAGTGAAAATTGCATTCGTTACATAACCGAGAGGAAAAATGAGATGTAAAAACTAGGAAAAGTTTCCCCTTTTTTTAATGGTATTTGACAAATTGCAGAAATTTGTTCCCTGAAACTTGTTACATAATGTTTTTCATGTTTGCATTCGGAAGATGATCTGCAACAGTTAAATTTAAATCTGTTTTTGACGATGGCCAAATTTTGCTACAAGTTCAGGTGACCGGTAAAGGTTAAAAATTTTCTGATTTGTTACTATCTAACATGATTATGCAATCCGTGTGCGGTGCATGTGAGCGATTTGGTTCAAATTTTGGCATCACCTTGTGTACTATTCCTATTACATAAACATGACGACTAGGGTTAGAAATCTTTCCGATAACAGATCTCAATCTGCTAAGATTGTTCTTTAAATGTAAAAAGTTCATGGAAATGGTACACAGTGTTTCATTTTAGGTGAAATTTCACTTTTTGGTCCCATTTTTGTAAAAACTTAGGGTTTGAAATCAAAATACAACGATTTTTATTCCAAACCAAAAGCTTTGATTGATTATATGGATGCTTCTATCCTTTAAATATAATCATAATTATTTTAGAAGAATTAAATATTGACGGATAATTTTTAATTAATGATTTTAAAACCGAAATCCTCATAGTTATCTTCGGTCTATCCTTATACAGCAAATACCTACTTTAAAAATCACTTAAAAAACTTTTTTTTATATAAATTTATGTTGTTTTGAAAGATTTATTCTAACTTTTGCTCCACCCCTTCCTTCCGCCCACAGGTCCTCAATGGAACGAAAGCCTACCTCCGACCATTGAGCTCCGCCGTCATCAGCCAGAGCCAGACCCTGGTCGCCCAAAACAGCACCCCAGTTGCTCTGCTGCCCCAGGTCCGGTCATTCCAGACTTCGCCGGTCACCCGGGATATCGATTCCGCCGCGAAGTTCATCGGTGCTGGTGCCGCCACCGTCGGTGTCGCTGGATCTGGTAAGCGCCCCAAAATTTTCCTTCCTCCAGTAATCTGTGGTTTTATTTTGATTGTTTTTGGTTTTCATTCACTAACCATAACCATTTGATCATCAATCCCTTTAATCACCCTGCATGATAACCCTGCTTTGTTACGAAATAACCCACCCCCTGCTTGCTACTGTCCTTGAACCGGAAATCGTTTGGCTAGGAATCGGAATCGGCACAGTATTTTCAGGACTCATTGTCGGTTACGCTCGCAACCCATCCCTGAAGCAGCAAATGTTCTCGTACGCGATTCTGGGATTCGCTTTAGCAGAAGCCATGGGGCTGTTTTGTCTAATGATAGCATTCCTGATGCTGTTTGCTTTCTAGTTTATGTGGTATAAACTCGACTAACAAACCCAACCTAACGCAAGCACCCAAACTGTCATCAATTAAGCAAGAAAAGCGCGTCTGTGTCATCAATCAGTATCTGCGGATCCATCTCCTAACTCAAAATTCAACCCCTCGAAACCACGCACAGCACTGTCCCATCTGCATGCTTAAGTTTTGTTTTGTACTAATCGCAGCTTTAGTTTTGGTTTTTGTGGTAAGCCTTATCATTTTCTAATCATTTTATTATTCGAATAACATCCAATCGAATGTTCGACCTACGTAAACTTGATAGATCTTTAATCAATTGTACTTTTCTTTCCCCAACTTCTTGTATGATGAAAATCAAAACCGAAACAAACAACACAGGTGCCGGTATCGGAACAGTATTCGGTTCTCTGATCATCGGTTACGCGAGGAACCCATCGCTCAAGCAGCAGCTGTTCTCGTACGCCATTCTGGGATTCGCCCTGTCTGAAGCCATGGGTCTGTTCTGTTTGATGATGGCCTTCCTGCTGCTCTTCGCTTTCTAAATCAGTTATTTGATTTTTTTTTTCACAAAAAAACAAAACACCCCCCTTAATCGTAATCTGCTATAAAGTAAACAACAACAGAAAAACATCAAAATATATCCGTTTAAACGAGAAAAAACCAAACAACTCTTGAGGAGAATAATCAGCAAACGTTTTGCCATGTGTTGAGAGAATTTAAAATTTTCTTCGAATTATAATTATCGAGGCATCCAGAACTAAGCGCAATAATAATTATTGTGTGTTTGGCCTGCCACAACATCCATAATCGATCACCGCGAGAGGACTAAATTGTTCGAACCGCGTTAGGAGGACCAGCCCCATGAAAGAAGCGTGATAAAACTGCCCAGCTATCAAAAGATTTGAATATGCTGCCATCGAGTAAACAACACTGCAAGTGCGCCCCGCGTTCCCCTTTTCGCTAATTTGTTACAAATAGAAAGTTTAAAATTAGTGGGCGCACATTTTTTCATCCTTCTTTCAAGGGTACTCCTAACCATTAGAAAACCTCCGAAAGTAAAAACAAACTGCAACTACGATTAAAATTAATAACAACCAATTAAAAAAAGTTAGTCAAAAAAAATGAAGCGAAGGGTGCTGTAGGACTGTAGATAACCGAACCGAATTAAGGCTGCCGAAGGAAATTAGAACAAAACCGAAGGAAGGATTGGGCAACAAAACAAAGAAAAAACACCCGAAGGATCTCTTACTGAAAAGCAGTCACCTTCACGAACGTGTCTTTTCGTTTCCAAAACATCTGAACCAGTGTGAGCGCTGATCAGAAAACGGAATCAGGGTCCTTAGAAGTGTCTCCGTTATTGGTTTCCATCTGTATCGCATTACGCGAGTCTCTTAGCAACAGCCCGTGGGATTGTGATTTGGGAGGATTGCAACCTTTGGGCTAGGATAGGAGGGTGGTATTCGGATGCAGCGCGAAAATCAAACCGAGGGAACACGTCATTGTACTGTGATTTAAAAAGCTCTCGTTCCGATTGATCACATCATCCGGGCGCGAAGGGAAAATTCGTGAAGCGTAAACCAACAACAACAAGAACATCAACAACAAACACACTACCAACCAACGAAAATGTGGAAAAAAATAATAAGAGAGATCGTTTAACCTGCTTTTAAAAATAACATCTAAACTGCTACGTACTGTAAGGAGAACAAACAAACAAAAAACCATCGTGAAGAATAAAAAAAACACTTGAGACTAGTTACTGGTACAAACCGAAGATAAGAGAACCGAACTTCGTTTAAATTTTTGTTCTGAGAAAGAAATCCCTATCAAGTAGTATTCCAAAATTTGAGTTTGGAAATCAATTTTTATTCTAATGTTTAGCTTACTTGTAGAATGTTATTTTATCACTTTACGTTCAGTGCCTATTTGTAATGATCGAGTTTATTCTTCCTGGGTTTAGACCCAGCTGATTGGATTACCTCAAGATTGTTCGAAGAAATCCACAGATATTCCTACAGCATGACTGACAAAGTTTCGTTTTTTTTAAAGCTACAAAACCGCAACCTTACTGAACAATTCGGTATCGATTTTCGAAAAAGGATAATACGCCTGGGGTCTAAAATGCTTCGTCTTGGGCCAAAAACTCATCCATAATTTTTAGCAGATTTTTTGTAGTAAAGTTTACATGAGTAAATTTGAACTTTTAGGTTTGTATGGGAAAATTGAATATTTTATTCTGAAAAAATCAACATCATTATCGTTTTTTTTCTATGGAACCGAGACTGCCTATGGTTTTTGTGCAAATTTATAAATTTTAAGCGGGCCACAGACTACTCAACATTTGTACAAATTCGATGAAATTTTGTCGCTGTAAACACGCTTTGCATAGTGTATGACACTGCTTGAATGAGCGCCCAAACGGTTGGAGTAAAATCGGTCGGGATCGAAATATTTTGTACAAACCATCCTCCCAGCCGGGGTGGAGATGGTTTTTTTTGTTGCTGTTTTCGCCAGCAATCGTTTGTGTTCGCGTGAAAAATGTTTGTATATAGATGGTCGGAAGTCTGTCTTTTGTTGCCATAGTTCATCAGCGACGTTTCTAAAGTTTTTATTGAAATTCACATTTCGTAAGTCCGCGGACTTCCGACAAAGAAAAGTGAAGTACTAGATTGCCGGAAGTATGTTATCGAAGTTTCTTAAAATTTTATTAAAATTCACAATTTGTGAAACTTACCGCCCTTTTAAGCTAGTACTGCAAGAATACGCCTGAATGTATACTGCATAGTCAATGCTCAAGATAAAAAGAAAATAGGCACCCAATAAAGCCTGGTTGTAGGCAGCACCTCGTAAATTGACGAGTGGAAATGAAACGGATTTCAGATGAGCATGCGATGAAAAAGGTATTTGAGATGAGAAGGATGAGAACCATTTTCTGATCGGCGTGTGAATTCAAAATACTCGTTTGTTTTGAAACATCCACGTCACAATTGTTTAAACCAAATTGATCCAATGTAACCTGATCGAAATTGTTGTACAGATCATACAATTTTTTGTTTGTAACATTGTCATGAGATTTTCGAAAAAAAAATGCTAATTACCAAAAGCTTGTTTTAAACGATAGTTAAGCCAAAATACAACGAACAGAAAATTGGATTTTCGGATACTTAACCATAAACCGCCAGCGTTTGGATGTTTCAAGTTTCTTATATTATGCTCCTTAAGAAAAACAATAGATCCAGTAAATGGCATACTGTATCGCCCCAATTAACGAATACCGTCTTTGCCGGTTCTCGCTTAACGGTAACGGCGCATGTGCAGACGGTTGCGACGGCGCCAGCAAGCCCGTCGGGATCCTCCGATGGTTTGGGCGTACCGGTAGCCCTTGCCCAGACCGCGACTGCTCTTGCCGGCCGAGGTGAGACCGCGCAGCTCCCGGTGCTTGTGCACCGCGTTGGCGATCCAGTTGACCTTGGCGTCCCGGCGGATGGCGTTGTGCGCGGTATCGACCATGATCACCTCGTAGTACTTGTAGGCGGCATCCTGGGCGATCCAGTACGAGTTCAGCACCCGGAGACCTCCGAGCCGGCGACCGACGCGTTCCTTTAGGGGAGAAAGTAAGAAACAACGTGGAAGGGCGTTAGAAATCGAGCAATTTCAGGGATGAATTGGTCTGGTTGATCGATTCGGTGTCAGACATCCAAGGAAGATAAGGCCATCAAAGTGGTTTCAGTGTGAAAATTTGTAGAATAAATATCATCATTAAGGTTCAACTAGAAAAGCAATAGAACCCCGCTTATCCGAGGTCATCGGGAGAAAGCCTGCTAATTCTGGAGATCTTGTATGAACTCGATGACTCCGATAAAGCGAAACCTCGGATTAGCGGAATATTTCACTGTAGTAACCCGATGTTAAACTGTAAAGCTTACCTCAGCGACCGACTGCAGGCAGCGGTACGGCTTCAGCTGGTTGACACCGTGGCTCTTCGGTTTGCCGTAGGTGCAACCCTTGTGAACTGGGCGTTTGCGGCCACCACGACGCACCCGGATGCGGAAGATCGAGAAGCCCTGCTTGGCCTTGTAGCCTAGACGGCGAGCCTTGTCCGGGCGGGTTGGCCTTGGAGCCCGGTGGAATTTGGTCATCTGGCGGTACTGCCAGACGCGGACACGCAGCAGATAGCGCATCACATCGCTCTGCTTCTTCCGGTAGAGCTCCTGCACGTAGCGATAGGCTCCCATGGTGAGTTTCCAAATGAGGATAGACCCTAGCAACGAAATCAAACGTTTTGTTGATCAGAAGTCACATCATCGGTGTCTATCCTGCCTCCCGGGATGGCCCATCGAACTGCCCTAGAACAGTCATAGCCACCCCGGGGTCATTCTTGGACAAGCGACGACAACTGAGCAACATCTGCAAATACGTGGAACCAGACGGGTTAGCATAGAGTGTAACATAACCTGAAAAGAGGAAAGAACACTCCTTTGGGCGAGCATTAAGCGATTCATAAACACAAAATCACCGTAACTATTTCGGTGGTCGGTGCCCTCTCGAATATTGTCAGAAGCATGAGTTATCCGTTTCATTCCTTAGCACTTCGGAGGGGTGCATGGCCATGCTGAGCTCATCATGTACAGAGGTCACCGGCCCCCAAAAGAATCTTCGATCTTGAAGTTACCAAAAGCTTAAGCGTCGCACTTCCGCTTGCTGGATGTCGTCCCAGTTCCGTTTTCATTTGATCTACTATTTTGTACATACCTGACTATCCTGAAACGAGAAAACCAAAACAAAAATTAGTACTGCAATATACGACTTGGCAGCAACATGGCTGCCCATTTTGAATCAAACACGCGGTTTTTCATTGGTCTACTAAAAAAAATATTTTGCAGCCACTCGTGATTGCATTAAAATACAGAAATATTTCCATTAGAGAGTTTCTCGAATACTATTAAACTACTGCCTGGAAACATTCAAACCAAGTTCAGAATTTACTTAAAATTAACGGGAAACCACAAAAATCGCGACCTACCTTCCGAAAGGTTCGAAATCAAAAAGAAAGAGGAAGTTTGCGAGCTCCGATTCTCGCACGCAGCAGCGGTAAAGAGAGACAAATAATTGCGAGAGAGAGAGAGATAAGTGACAGTTGCTATCAGTGTGTTTATTTCTGTTACGTTGGTACTGCTGTTGCAGAATCCATCTTCTGAAATAGCGTGAGGTTAGCCCCCCGGGCGATCGTTAGCCAAGACACGTCTGAAGGATGGAGGAAATATGCACACTCAAAAAATAACGATTTCCTTTTCATTTTAAAACTAATATTTTGTATACAAAAACTGATTCCCATGCTACGAAAAAGGCAGTTGAAAACATGCAAAACACATCAATATATGCTGGTTGTGTTCAAATATGAGCGCGTGGAGACAAATTGCGCAAATACCTATTTGTTACACTTGGTTCAAACTTTAATGTGATCGATTAGTATACTGAATTTTTTTTTTTTTGTAAATTCTTTATTTGAAACGGCTCATACCGTTAGGCTTTAAGGAGACAAACTCGTTTTGTTTGAACTGAATATTTTTATGCTTTCAAATTATGAGGATGGTTTAAGGAGCAAATGACCTGAAGACAATTTAGAGCTTCCACTTTTTGTCCTTTCGGAGCTCTGTGCACTGGAAGATAAAAAGGTATGGAACACGTGACTTGTGGAAGTTGAGTATATACCTTATATTAGGTATGGACAATTTCACAAATCACTACAAATTTTCTACTATGTTTCGATGTTAAGCTTTAAGAACTTTATTAAAATAGAATTGCTTATATTATACTATGGCCGGCGTTTTTGTTTATACTCCGTTCGTAGAGTTAGGAATCTTAATCTGTTTATACTGTTTAAATGTTCACCAATGTTTGTTGTGCCTTTTTTGTGCATATGTTATGATTTTTTGTTTCGTACTTAAAAAAACGTATGAAAAACGCAAATGCAAACACATGTATACGAATATCACTATCATATTTTTGGTTGTAGTTAATATGCCAGTATATGACTTGGGAAGCTGACGGTGGAAAGGAAACTTATGTGGACAGTCAAAGGAGCAATTTACAGTTCAGGAGTGAGGAAACTTCTTAAAGTTAGTTTTAATTTAACTAAGAAATCTGATCTATTCAATTCTTCTCAAAATTGATTTGAAAAGAACGCAGATGAAAAGTTCACCTAAAACTTGCATTTGGTTTTAATGAAGGTAAACAAAATGGAACGATCTCTTCGTTAACCGAATGAATGGCTGCTGTCGGTTTTCGTCGACTGATTTACGCCATCATCCCGTAGAGACAACTGCTCCATCCGGTCTTGTATTGTAGCTATTGGTCATCACAGGGAAAAAAGATTTAAAAAACCTTATTAGCTCGGATAAAACTGTATAAGGTACTCTATTCGCAGTACATGTTTGAAGTACAAAAATAAACTCTTTGATAAGAAAAGAAATTCTTAAAATCAAGTTATGCAATCGAATGTATGTGTTCCTCTTAAGGTCGCAATCTTCTCACCCCACCACGGCTATTTTTCCGGACCTTGTTTTCTTTTCCAATACAGCAATGTTTCTCAAGCATTTTTCTCGTTCTTTCCGTTTTTTTATTATTGGATTATCAGAGATTTTTATATTAAAGGAAATGAAAATGGTTGCTTAAAAGTTTTAAATTCAAAAGTTATTTCGTTGATTTCTCCACAGTTCATCAAAACTTAGTTCTGTTTTAAGTATCAAATGTCCATTTAGAGTCATCGTAGGCGTATTTTAAAAACGTATTAAAGAAGTTCATATATTCCAAAAAAGCAAATGTATTATAGGTGGTAACCAAATTAAAAATTAAAGAAAAATTTAGAGTTCAAAACGTCAAAAACGCAACTGTTTGAATCAGTCTACTTGCGGCAGGTTATTTTTTTTTTTGAGCGCATCAGAACATTGTTGAGTATTCAGGAAAAATCTCAGCTTCCTTCAAACAAAACAAGCTTGAAAAAGCTAACGCTAAAGTTGATTATTCAAAAAATTGTTTAACTAACATTAGTTTACTGCCAACGGGACATTTTAGGGGGTGGCGCTTGGTCATAAACTTTTTCTACCTTGAAGGTATTAGGCATGGTTTCGGTATTAGGCATGGTGCCCGGCGTTTGCGCTTGCAGGTTTGGTGGTTGAAAATTACCTTGACCCACTGAACAATCTCCAGCAGCAACGGCTAGACGAGCGTACAGTCGCAAGTTGCTCAGCGAACTGAGGGTTTCCTCAACCTTAGAGTAATCGTACCGCAGCTGGTCGACGATTGCATTGAAATATACCCCGTCAAATTTGCTCAGGAAGTAGGAATCCAGTTCCTTCCGGAGGCCAACAGTTTCTGCGCAAAAATACAGCTGGGCGTAGAATCCGTTGTAGATGTGACACACCTTGAGATTATTCATGCGAGGCCGCAGCAACGGCAGCACCCGGGGAATGGTATTGGCCAGGCAATCGTGAATTACCACCAGAATAATGTCGGCAGTGATAACGTCGATGAGATTGTTCTGCAATCAGAGAGAAAAATGATCGGAATTATTGAATGAAGAAAGGATTTCTGTGGGACTATTTAACCTCAACAAGAAAGTACAGCGTCAGAACATCAAGAAGGTAGTTGGGATGAATGTAGAAAACGTCTTCGACGCTCAGGGTATCGGAGGTCAACCAGCATAGCAATTTAAGCTTCGTCATCACCAGATTCGAAGACACTTCGCTGTCCAGCGAGTACAGCTCCTCTGGCTTCGGTACTCGCAAGCCAATCGGCGGTGTTATCGGTGTAACGGCGATGATTTTGTACGATGCGAAATGACCCGGCTTGATGAAAATCGGTGACGTAAGCGTTTGACCGTATACAACCGGCCGGTGACGGAACAGTATCCCCACCTGGCGACGGTAGATCTGCAGCGCGATCTGAGAGTATTCGGCATCCCGCAGGTCGAGGCAGGGCAACCGAATAGAGTTCGGGATGTTACGCAGAATGCAGATGGCATAGTTCGGAAAGTGGCGCATCTCGGCAGGGACCAGTGGTTTTTTGACCGAAACATTCTGCAAAGAAAATTTTGCAAGTTAATTTTTTAGGTATTTTAAAATGATTTTAGGTCAAGAAAAAGACTGAAACATACTACCTGTGACATCCGTTTAGAAGTTTTATGAGCGTCAATTTTATATTTCTCTGACTAATATAGTTGATTCTCAGACGATTTAAACAATATTGATTTTTTCTTGGTTGGTTAGTCTTTGAATTCTTTATGAAAGAAATTTGAACATAACTTACCAGGTCGTACAGCTTCAGCGCATCTTCCATGCTGTTTTTCTGGTTTTCGTCCCTTTTTCCGTAAATCCTCTGATACAAATCTATGGTTATTTTGTCCTTACCAGATCGCAACCCAAGGTCGATAACCCTTTGGGCCACTTTATAGAAAGTGCTCAACAAGGACGGGCGGTTCTTGTACATATCGTTTCCGGACAGGACTGCAAAAAACGGCATCTGATTCCAGTCCAACTTCAAAGTGGTTCTTAACACTTCTTTATCCCACTCGAATGTTCTCATTTCGTCCAAATCCAAATCCGCGCTCGACCAAAGTCGCCATTTACCCTCGAAAATAAGAAAATCCGAATCACCCGTAAAAATAGCGAAGGCATCGTGCTTCTTGGCAAAAAGCGCTATCTCCGTGTCGCACTCGGCATCGTAGGTCGTTATCAGAACGCCCTTTTTCCGAGCGGCCGACACCAACGCAGCGATGAAGGCATGTTTGGAAACGTTGCCCGGAACGTTGCCGCGATCTTTGCCCCTCCATTCCGGCGGGATTTTTTCCAGCTTTTTGAGATGTTCGCCGTACAGCTTGTCCTGCCTTTGGAGCCAGTGTTTGTATTTGCCCTCCTGCAGTTTGCCGTCCATGAAGAAGACCAACCGTGCCCCGGCTTCGAGCATCCGATCGCAAAACTTCGTCATGTATGTCCAGGCGAATTGATTCCGGCAGCCGTAGATTTGCTCATCGATGGGGCCGCTCAGCGAGCATATCAGCGTTAGCAAATCGAGCACGATCAGCGGGTCGTCTCTGTCGATTGGCGGTAGAAAAACGTCTATCAGTAGTGATGAATCTTAAGTTTGTTCAGAACCATAAGTTACAATCGCTATTCGTTCTTGCCTTGTGCCGTTTGGAAGTTATCGAGGCATATATCTGAAAATGACTCCTGTTATTTGCTCACACAAGATGCGTAGAAGTTAATCAAAAATAAATCACAAAATTTACGTATGTTAAGATTAAGAATCAACTCTGCATTTCATTGAAAATATCAACTTAGTTCAAAATGAAGTGCGGGGGACATGCTCGTCAATTGCTGATTTGAGACGTTGAAACATCTGAACTTATAAAAAAAAAACACTCAATGTCTTAAGTTATGAGAGGATAAACGAACCATAATCTCTGTTAATTTTTATTTGAGGTTGGTCAACCATAGCACTAGCTACTTTCTTCAAACAAATAAAGAGTAGTCGATATGCTTTGATTAAAAAAACACTAAGTAGTCATTTAAGCTGAACGTGACAGTCATGAATCTCGAAAATCTTTTGAAGAAACTTTGAGAAAATGTAACGGGTCAAATTGCATAATTTTGTTAGTTAATACGGTCCTGAAATTTCTCTAGATTTTGGAAAAGTTCTAAAAACTAAAACTAGATAAGTAGGTACCTACTTCAAAAAAATAAGTTACTCTAGAACAAGTTTGATAGAAATCTGTTCGGTGAAGGACCGACTTTTTTAGAGGTTGGTTGGAAATGCTGGAAATAATTCAAAAATTTCGAAAAATTATTTTCTAGCTTGGGCCATAACTTCCATAAAACTCCTATAAAACTCAAAATAACGAACCCTTGCCAGGAATGGGAAAAATTACCTGTTTATTTTTTTCTTTTTTCAACATATCCATTTTAAAATCTATAGTTTCAGTTAAAATATAAAGCTGAACAGTTCTCTGATAAATTCCAGTTATAAAAATTCCCAAAGATGGCGGCAGTTTATTTTTTGGCAAGAGAGACATTATCATTTTGAAATGTTAGAACGCAGTACCAAAATGGTATACTCACTTGCCGGAGTTTCGGATTTCGTCTAGAACATTCACCGCTCGGCAACCACCCGGCAGTCGGGACAAAAATGTTACCAAGCCCATGACACCCATCGTGAGGCGGTGATTTGTGATCAGGGTGCGACCAAATTGATTCACTTCAGAAATACAGGAAATTTGTTAACTAAACATAAACTTCCTCGGAGAAATACCGATCAACGGCTGCTTTGCCTGCCTTCGTCTGATTCTCGCGCTTGTTTCTTTTTTTTTTGTTTGTTTCGAGAAAAGGAGAAAATGGAGAAAATCGTTCCGGAGATGTATTCTGGTGAATTTCGTTCAGTGCTGCCAAAGAAAACATTTAAAAATTTTTGATTCTCCGCGAATCACGTTCAGGGCACGCTCCTATATTTAAACTCAAAATTAAGTAGTTTTTGTTCAAAACAGCACTTCAGTGGCAGTCACTTAACTTTGAGTTCCACTGGGCAATCGCAAAACTATAAGTTCTGATAGGCATACTCAAATTTTGTACCCGGATGATGCTCTTCCGGTGCATTGCCTTGCAATTAGAGCGGTGGAAAGTTTCGACACTCCCGGTCAAAGAAAACTTCCGGATGTTGCTTCCCACGGGAAGTAAATAACATCCGGAAGTTTCCGGACATTCCAAGCCGCTCACCATATGATGACAATGACGGACAGAATTTTACGCTGACACGGTCGACATTCTGTTATAATGTTCCTTTCATAGTATTCCGGCCGGAACGACAAAATTTTGCGTCGTGTTCGTTGGTTGCGGTTCCGACTCGAAGTGAACTCGCGAAGTGGTTTCAGTTCAACAAAGAGAGTTCAATTTTCAGTTCATAAGGTCGAACTCAGTGCCGCTCTTTCCGTATTGGTATATGGAAATCTAAATTCATAAAAATTATAGCAAATAATGCCATTAACATCCGAAGTAAAATTTAGTGCTGGCGCGTTAAATATTATCTGGCGTTAAATATTATGTTGTAAATTTAAAAAATAAAAAAAATCCTTAAAAGTTTTGCTGGAATTCGTATAATAATAAATAAATCAATGAATATTTCACTAAAACCTTAAAATTTCTCAAAAATCTTTTAATTATGATGCTATATTTTTGAGCTAATCGAATGCACATGTGCAACGATAAACAATGGGCGCGTAAATTTTAAACTCTTGCTCGTTCCATCTGAGACGGCATGCACGCACATGTGCTGCTTTCCACCGTACCAAATTCTTCATTGTAAAGAATCGAATGTTTTTTTCAATGATTTTCTATATACGTAGCGTTAGTATAAAGGTTTGTAAACAAGAAAATTTCGAAAAATCAATGCTCGCAAAGTCAAAATTTGCACTTAAAAGTCAACTATTAATTGTTTAACTCAACTACTCAGCACTAATCAACTGATGCAACTTCCTGTGCATCAAGTCGAAAGTGAAAATCGATTTTTCTTCTGAGCTCTTGATTGCATCAAACAACTGAAGTCTACATGACTACATAAAGTTCTTATTTCTAAATGTCGATCTAACTTAAAACAACGTTCATTCGAAATGACTGTAATTATTAATGGCTCTCAGGATCAGAGGGATGCTCAGAATGGGAGTAGGCCTAATAGCGGCACCTACGGGAAAATTGTGCATCTAGTGGTAATTATTTAGCCAGTGCCACAAATGATCAATTTCTTGTTTAGAACAAACGAGTCTACATATCTGGTTAAAAACTCGGATTTTTTAAAAACTTCGGATTCCTCGCTTTTTCGATAGAATTTAACTGCTGAGCTTTGAAAGATATCTGAAAATTCGAGCACCCTAACAACTTTGAGCCGCGTTTTTACGAATCAATCATTTGAATACTTCCAGCGTTCTGAGATCCTCAGTGCTACAATTTGCATAACTGTTTGGTATATTTAGAAAAATGGCTTATGAAATAATCGTTGAATATTATTCAAAATTAAGCTTTAGAACGCTTTTAACGAACTATTCTAAAATGAAAAACGTTTAACACATTAAATTTTGTTTTGTAAAATAACTGCCACTATCCAGCTGTAATCTATAAAACACTATTAACACCACACCGACAAACACTAAATAGAAATGGCAGAAACACAAAACTTTAAGATAAACGCTTCTGGTTCTGGAAAAGCTCAACAGCACACTAAGCGATTCACGCGATCTAGCTCCGACCGCCGCATATGTTTTGTTTTTAATAAATACTTATGGAATTGATATATGTATAGGAACCTATAGTCCGCACTAGCTTGTTTTGACTTCGAGGTTTGCATTATCCTACTTGGCCATTGGCAAAGATTATTACTGTATAGGGTTTGAAAAATTGCTAACTTCTTATCTTAAGCTCGGTTTCCAGCTCGTGTACTTCATCAATGTGACATGGTGGAATCGATTGGGAATGGTTGAAAGATGAAATTCTGTTTTCATTTCGATTTCTCGGTTTTCACCGCGGAAATTTCCTTATCACGGGAAGTGTATATGGGCCTTTACAGAATGTTTTCAAAATTATTAGTTTGGGGGGATCGGTCATGCCATTTCGGAAGTTTTAGATTTGTATGACTCATCGTTTACGACAATTTTGTTTAGCAGATGTTCAAGCCAACGTCGAAACCATTAAATTTTGTACCGCATAGATGACATTCGGTCATACTATGTAAAAAGTCGCGCGAATTACAGAATGATGACTTCAATAAAAAAAAAAAAAACGAAAAAAAGATATAGTATTTTAACACAATGGGAACCAACGACGAGGTACCTCGTTTTTTTCTTTACGCGAGTGCGCTTCACTGAGAAGCATAACTCAAATGTGGTACATTTTATAGAAAAACTTTATTCTACATAATTGTGTACAAAACTTTCGATAACTCAAAGATACTAAATTTGAAGAATTTGGTCCAGTCGTTTCTGGGATAGAGAATGCCAAATTTTGGGGTTTTCGGGTTTAGATTTCTTTGCGGCTCTTAATGTGTTACGATAGGTTATATTCTACAAAATCAAAGAACTATGTTAACATGACAAAAAAATTGTATTAACTTGAAAAGATAAAAACTGAGATATGTTTGTTTTTGTTATGAGACCTTTACCTTTTGGTACCTACAGTGAAGATAAACGGAATTTTTGTCTCTTTTTTAAATAATATATTTACTTGTATGATTTTAAAAACCCTATTCTTTTGTAGAAAAATTTTTGCGGCAAAGCACCAAACTTATCACGACCAACGTTAACAAATCCGCAAATACACATTATATTAGTTTCGCCTTCAGTCTATGATCTGCATGCCCATATCGTTGGTGATGAACGAAACAACTGTGCTTAGTATCGCTTTCTGCACCGCCATATTTCCGGTTATCAGTGGCAGTAGCATAGCCAGATCGGTCGGATGTATGTCTGCTACGGCTGCCACGATGTGGTTCTTCAACTTTTCCTGCTCCCGGTGACTTAAATCGTGCATGATGATGTGGCTAACCGGGCGGAATTTGCCACGGCTCATGTACCCTGCACTGACGGCTCCGATGGTACCACCGACGGCCAATCCTACCGGTCCCCCCAGGACACCACCGATGAAACTGCACGAGCCGCAGATTGCCGCACCCTTCAAACTACTCTTCAAGGTGACGCGCATATTGTGTTGGTCCGTTAGTGTGCCGACTGCTTCCATCAGCTCCCGAGTGTTGATTGGCATTTTGGCGAGGTTTTTTATTCTCCTAAAATAAAATTGATCATTAGTTAGGTTCTACTCTTTTGAAAACTGTATTTGGGATGGTCAATACTGTTCAATTGAAAAATGTTAGCTACTGTTTTTAACAATTTAATGCTGAAGAATTATTCAAGGTTGTTTTTCATGAAGTCGCATGGATAAGGTATACGGGTAAGGACAATCTTTAAATAGGCAAAGGATTAACTCAAGAATATGTTTAATCGATGAATATAAATTCTACATGATGATGAGCTTATAAGTCGTGTCATGCAACTCGTATGGTCCATTTTTTTTTCTAGTAAAAAAAGTTCATGTAGGTTTGTCTTAGTTATCTTAGTACAAAATATGATTGCATGGTGTTTTATAATAAAATAAATCACAACCGGACATTCGCAACGATTCATTTCCTTGTTGATAAGCAAATCATAATTCACTTGTATTTTTTCTGAGAAATATTGATCAGGTCTTGTGCAATAGATAAGTAGCTAGCTACCATTCTGCCAATCGATAAGTAAAAATTTCTACTATTTCAACTCAAATGACTAAAAAGGCCAACTTACCAGTAGATAAAAAAAAAACAAAATCTTAATTTAGATTACGATAAGTTGAGTATCCTTTTCTGTCCGATATTCGTCGACAGAAACAGTACAAAAGTACAAAATAAAACGGTGATGAGTAATGTCTAAATATGAACCATTACATTGAACTGTTACATAAAATTAGCTTCTAGCACCACGCGCCAGGCGTTAAACGGTAGTCGGTTTAATCAAAAAGTGGAATTATCAATTAATTTCAAGAAATAAAGAGATAAAACAAAGAATATTAAAGGCACGACGAATGATGAAATTCGAAACAGTCTAACTTTTTTTTTATTTATTCTCACTGTCGTGGCATGACAAAATGTGCATATATACTTTTTATTTTAATAATCATTGGGTAACATTGTTTTTTAAATGAAATATTTTTTAAAATAAGTGAGAATTATGTTTGATTTTTTGTTTTCATTATTAATTCACAGCAAGAACCGGAAACGGGAAATTCCATTACTTATTCAAATATACAGACAGCCAGATATGCCCTTTCGAACCAACGATTTGTTTTTATCACAAAAAAACGAAAACACGCCACTGAACAAAAATTCTTTACACGCTTAGCGGGAAGAGCTCATTTTCGGTTATGTACTTTCATCTTATCCAAGGGCAGAGATGCCAGTGATCATGAAATGGAAATTAAAAAAACATTAAGGTTAAAAATTTAAGTGATGATTTAGACCGAAGTAACAATTGTTAACATACAAAACGAGTTTGGCTCCTTAAAGCCTCAGGGAATGAGCCGTTTCTTATAAAGAAATTTAAAAAAATAACATAAAGCTTACATGAACATAAAAATGTAAGCTTTTCATTTGATGATTCAATCAAGCTTACTGAAGAATTTATATGTTCTGCCCGGGGGACTGAAATGAAGGGAGAAGATTCGTCAATGATCATACAAATTGTGCATCCAATGATTGAATTTTTGATTATTTGTGGTAATTTGTTAGAGTAAATTAGAAGGTTTTAGTTCCCAGTGCTCAGAGAGAGTGAAAATGTGCTAATTGTAGCAAATTGTTGCAATTTGTGAAGCAGTTGTGGAATTTTGATCATTACCACTCCAAATGCAAAGAATTCTCTCTTGATTTCAATCCCTTGGTTCTGCCCTTTGGGGAAAATCTATTCTTAAATGTATTGCGTATAAAGAAAGTAGAAGTAAGTTTGATCTCGGTTTTCATTATTGTCGTGAGCTGGTACACTGCTACATTCCAAAGAGTTATTAGTGGCTGTTCATATACCACGTGGACAACCTAGGGGGAGGAGAGAGGGGGGAGACATTGATTTTCGAATGACACATAAATTTCAACCAGATTCCTGAAATGCCTCAACTGTCAAAAAATGACAGTTTCACGAAATTTTTAAATCTAAAAATTTAAAATATCCTATTCTATTTTGTTTATTTATAGAGGATTTTAATTAAAATATCCATCATATATTAAAAGCCTCTGCAAATTAAATCACTTCTAAGGTCCTCAACAAACTATTTTTTTATTTTAATAAAATGAACAAACTGCATATAATTAAACAACAAACAACAAAATGTTGAATATACGAAGGCATGAAATGTTCATCTGATGGTTCAAACTTAATAAAATAAGTTGAATAATTTAAGGTACTGGATTAAATTTTTTTCAAATAATTTTGTTCAAATCACTCTAGGAATCAAGTCTCCTCATTCTCCCCAATAAAATTGTTTGTTAATAAACAGTTTTCTAATGCCTGCAACTTGTTTACGATTTGTCTGTCGTTGTCCGTACAGTATCGTTGCCAAAAACGCGACATAATAAAAATTTTAGACTGCCAGCCAGCCAACGATAAGAGCAGCTCGAAGAAGCCTCTTGCCAAACAGCGCAGTTATTATGCTTTCCGTGCCAAAATGGTCGTGATGAATCTCTTAATAACGATCAAGGGTTTTCGCGCATCATGACAACCACACCTGAACTTTAAAGGCAGAAGCGCATCCGAACATGATCGAACATATGAATTCTCTGTGATATGAAGGTATGCCATGCGGTACCTCCAAATCGGTATTTGACCGCACCAAGCACCGAGATGTTGGTGCCCGAAACTTTAACAACTTCACACACCGTTCCATGCGAGTCGACGAACGGCCGTTTGGCCTCTGAACTGTATTCGCCATTTTCGCGACACGTAACTCCTTGGAAAGTTTTGCTTTTTGTCCAAGTTTTTAGCTGTGCAGCTGGAGAAAAAAAAGGAATTAATTTTTTATCTGGCACATCAAGCCTTTGCGAATTATTCTTTCAGATGCATTTTGTTTATCTATAAAGTGTGTAGGTTTTGTAATCAATTGATGGTGTTTTTTTGTGTTTATAATGGATTTATAAAGTATCTGGAAAACCTGACGAATCTTGCAGTTTTCAAGGCCACCATAAACAATTTAAACTTCTTAATATCTTATATAAGGAATCATAATTGTAATTCAATGAAATATAAATGTACTGCTAAAAAATCTTTCAATAATCCTTATAAAGAAAGAACGAATTTAGATGAGCGCTGATGTGGTCTATAGTGAATGGGCTGACGCGAGTCTGGTAACCCACACAGCAAAAAAATCTGAATCCTTAACAGCACTGAAATTGAAATCCATAAATTTTACATGACATGGAATACGATTATCTATTGTAAATTTACATAATCGAAAAAATTTGAATCTTTAGCAGCACTGAATTTTAATTACATGAAAATTACATGACACAGAACACGATTTCATAATGTAAAATTCCGTCATTTATGATGCTTCTTTTTATTTACATCATATGTGATGTAATTTCACAAATTTTTATCACTGAAATTGGAAAATATGGATATTACATGACACAGAACGCGAATTCAAGTGTAAACTTAAAAATGCGAAATCGAAAAGAGCACTGAAATTGATGATGACCTGTAAACCTGAAAACATCGAATCCGAAACAACACCGAAATAGAAATGCTTGAATATTACATGGCATGTAACGCAAAAAGTGCAAGTAAATCAAAGCAAACATAATTTAATAAAAAAAGAAAGTTTCTTGGTTCAATGATTCAACAATTTTCGACATTAAAAAAGTTTATGTGTTATATTCGTTTTTATTCGAAGCGTTGGATATTTTGTTCCAGTTGCTGATCCACCCGTGATTTATCGGTTCATCCGCATAATGAATGCCATTGTTATTGTTTTGTTTATGTGTGACCTGTTTTCAATTTGTTGCCGGGCCGGAAAGTTTTCGTTCAGGTTTGGATTTCACAACGAAACCCCATGCGCTGCTGGGGCCTTTAATTGTACCTTCGACAATGGCCGCAGAAGTACTGGTCTGCAACGAACGGAAATGGTCCCAGGTTATCGTAAGTCGGATTCGATATCCCGCGTTATCGGTCTTCTGCAAAAGAAAACACGGGGTAAGTAGATTAATTGTTCCATGTTTGTGCGCGCAAAAAAATTTTCAGTGACCGTAATGATAATTACTGCATAATTTTTTATTTATTTCAGGGACCACCATTCGTTCTACCGGAAGTACCCAAACCCAACGACAGCGGACGGAAGTAGAAATGATTATTCTCGAAGAAACAGTTGCGGTCACTGTTTGACGTTACCACTCTACAGAAACAGCTGATTGGGCTGAAAAGCGAGGAGAGAGCGAAAAGTTTCCTGGTAAGGATGAAATTTATTCAGAAATTCTTAGAATATATTGAATTTATAATTGCGTTTGAAAGAATGGAAATGCTTTAAATCTTATCTTGAAACTAAATGATTTTTTAAATTTCATTTACAGGATTCGGCTGCTCATTCAAGTTGATTTCAACCCCCAAAAAGCGGAAGCAAAAGATTCTCGAACATAACGAATCAAGCGTGAGAAGGCTATCGGACCGAAAATCTGCGGAGGTTCCAACGGATCGTAAAGCCATCTTGGATCGCTATGCGGTTGACCATAAGACGAGTCTTTTAAAGGACTATTGGAAATGTGGAATCTATTACTAAAAAAGTGGAGGAAACGCTATTTTAAACGATAAATTAGTGATATAGATAGGACAAGTGATTCAATTTTGCAATAATGTTGAATGTTATAAAAAAATTGCAAAATATTTTTAATAAAAAAGGAAAACAAAAAACCAAAAATTCTTATTGGAAACGCAAACGCCCTACAAAATTAAAGTGGAAAATTACATCACATATTATGTAACTAAAAAGAAGCATCATAAATGAAGGAATTTTCCATGCGTGTTTAATTTACAAGTTTATTTTAATTTTACATCATTGCGAGTTCAATGACATGTAATATTGAACTCGCACTGAAAATTCTGTCATATATGATGCTTCTTTTTATTTACATCATATATGATGTAATTTTACAGATTTTTTTGGTAGTGTGCAGGCGTACTGGATTCGATTCCCGGTAGCGGCAACAAAGAACTTTTGGGCTCGAATCCCATAAGTTGCCGACAGGTAAGATAACACATCTTACATCACATTGTAATAATCATATATTTGAGAGGGAACACATCTGGGGATAACCTGAAGAGACTATTGCAAGCGGAGTGGATTGCCAACCATTGTCTGTAGGTCTCTGAAGGTTGGATGCCTTCCCTCGACGAACCATCGGCCGTGGAAGCCTTAGAAGCAATTCGAAGGCCAAGCCACACAGAAAAAGGCTGGACCTTGCTACCGATCGGAGAACCATACATACATACATACATACATACATACATAAAGAAAGAACGAATTTGGATCATCTTGAGGCCTCCATAGCTTTCAGCTTAATTTTGTATTAAATATGCTCAGAATATCCTAATACTTCACACTTTAAGCAGTTACCACAACAAAAAAAAATAGAATTTAGAACATTAATTCAGATTGTTAGATTTTCAAATTTGCTCATAAGTTATGGGAAAATTTGTTTTCTCAATCTAGAATAAATATTTCGAAAATCATAGGTATTTATTAAGAATTTGTAATTTAAAAGGTTATTTTGAGACTAAATTATCAAAACCTGAAAAAATTAATTCATTTTATAGAATTTTCATCATAAAAGTGATAAAAGTTTCAATCGCAATATACAAAAATTTAATTTCAGCTATTGAACTAGTTTTACGAATCGAAATGTTCCAGTTCTTTATGAGATTTTTTTTCGGTTTAAATACAAAATCCAAATATTAGGAAATGAATGAATATTTTCAAATTATATACTCGCAAAAAATATCTTAGAGCTATAAAAGATTGACCCGAATCCGAAAGTATGCAGAAAATAATTTTTTTTTGAAAAAGGTAATTTTTGGAAAACCGCAATCTCAATCAATCCACAAACATCTTCCTGCACCAATTGGATAATGTTAGGAAGTAATTTGAATAATCGTATGTGTAGAGATGAAATAATTTGAAAAAAAATCAAAAATCATTTTTTAGCTTTGATGGGCAATTATTGTAATATAATAATTGGTATTCTCATTAAAATAAAGTCATGCATTAAAGAGCACACTTTGTAAAGAGTTCAGATAATTTCAAAGTCGTTAAAAAAAAAAAATTAAAAGTAAATCCAAATTCCAAAACCAAAATTCAATTATAAACTAAACTTAAACATTAAATGAAAAATAGAAATCAAATTCAAATATTTCGGATTCGGCATTAAAATTAAAAGATTCTATACGGTGACACTCGTTTCTGTAAATTGAATCTGTAAATTGCTTACCTGTATCAATTGCAGTTGATTTCAGACCCTCAATAAAAGAATGGAAATAATTACTGTGAAACGTAAATAAATAAATTAATAATTTAAATAATAATATTAATTAACATAACTGAAGTAAAGGGTGATACGGTCAAAATTTGGTCAATATCAACTTGACGTATTTCTTTCAATTTTGCATTTAAAAAACCTGAACACCCCTCATTTTGAATGTGTGTGTGTGTAGAATGTTGCTCCTATTTTGATTTTGGAATTCACTCTCTTCAGTTGTCAAAATGCCGTCCAAGGAAGAAGAGCAGCGTATCAAAATTTTGCTCACGCATCGCGAAAATCCGATCTACTCGCATGCAAATCTGGCAAAATCGCTAAAAAGTTGCCAAATAAACCGTTACAAATGTAATTAAAGTGATTGGGGAACGTTTGTCGACAGCCAGAAAATCTGGATCGGGGGGAAATCGAAAACCGGAAGCCGTTGAGACGACAAAGAGAGTTGCCGGTAGTTTCAAGCGAAACCCTA
Organism: Uranotaenia lowii; assembly: GCF_029784155.1. Lineage (NCBI taxonomy): Eukaryota > Metazoa > Arthropoda > Insecta > Diptera > Culicidae > Uranotaenia > Uranotaenia lowii. The sequence goes on from NC_073691.1 coordinate 45,504,088, forward strand.
ACCTCTCACTCCGAGATGCCGCAAATAAGCTGGGTGTATCGTCTAAAACCGTGCATCGAGCCAAAAAACGAGCCGGACTATCGACTTACAAGAAGGTAGTGACTCCAAATCACGATGATAAACAAAATACGACGGCCAAAGCGCGATCCCGGAGGCTGTACCCGACGATGCTGACGAAGTTTGACTGCGTGGTAATGGACGACGAAACCTACGTCAAAGCCGACTACAAGCAGCTTCCGGGACAGGAGTTTTATACGGCAAAAGGAAGGGGAAAGGTAGCAGATATTTTCAAGCACATGAAACTGTCAAAGCTCGCGAAGAAATATCTGGTTTGGCAAGCCATCTGTACTTGTGGCTTGAAAAGCAGCATTTTCATAACTTCCGGGACTGTCAACCAAGAAATTTACGTGAAAGAGTGTTTGAATAAACGTCTGGACAAGGTGGCTGTACAAAATCTGATGGCAGGGGTTAAGCGTAAGGCCCGGCAATTCGAATTTGGAAAAGCGGAAGCCTAACTGAATATTTTACCTGAATTTTATAATAATTAAACATGAAAAAGAAATTTAATTTGATTTTTTAAATAAACGATTTCACCGATTTACATGCGTTTACCCTTGACCAAATTTTGACCGTATCACCCTTTAAATTTCAGAAATTCGCTGAGCCGTATTCCAACATAAAAAGGCTTGAATGTGCAGATTTCAAATTCTTGTGTTAATTGAAGTCTGGTAATTGTCTTATATTATTATTAAAAAAATATATTTATCATTTCAGAGGAATTGTGCCCAGAGTGCGTAAAGTTAAAGGCAATATACTTCATATTTGGTTCTCAATATGTTGAAATTTCATGATTTAATACTAGAATTAGTCACCCTATCAGTCATTTCATTATTAATTCGTCACTATCAGTTGGAATTGAATACAATTGAATAGAACAGCATTTTTTTTCATCAAAATTCCGTGATCCTCATAAAAAACCGTTATAAAATCATAGAAATTTTTTTATGAACTTTTCAAATAACCAACTGTGGTCTGTAAAACTTGGTAAAACCAAGCACTTTTATTATTTTAATATGACCTATCAATCTATCTGAATTCATATCAATCAAAAGATTTTCAATACGACTTCATCAAAAATAGCAATCTTTGATACAAAACTTCAATTTTAAATCATTTTTTGGCTTTAAGGTCGCTTTCTGAAGACCGTTAAAATCGAAACTTAAACTTTTAGGAAGCATGAAAATCGGTTCACATAGTTTTGATTTTATAACCGAAATAATTATCCTGATCTATATGACCCTAACCGGCTAATTGTCCTTGTTTTTGCTGGGTGACTCTGGTAGAAATGTAAAGCTCCTCATTTTAGGATAAGTCAGAAAATTTTATATATCAAGCTTTAACCGTTTTGGAGGAATGTTTCCTCCAGCTTAACGGAAATTATGATATAAAGTTTAGCAACAGTTTTTTACAGCACATTTACAGCCACTTGACATGATTGTCTATCGTTTCGATTGAACTCGGTTGAATCGAATGGGACACTAACAAAAGGCAGACATCGTCGTTACCGCACAGGCTGCGTACTTGGGTGTTCAAAAGATGCGCCGAACAGCAATCTTACGTTAGATTGATGATGGTGCCTGGAAGCCGTTTCGAGGATAGACATCCCCCCTTTCTTGGTCCCCTTTTCTTGCTGTACCGTGCATAGCTCAGGCTTCGTCCTCATGTCTGCGAATTCCGAATACATACCTCAAAACATCCGTCAGCTACTTGAGCAATTTGATTCAATCAAATTTGCGCCTCGTTCACGTCATCCGAAGATGACTCCTTGGGGTCACTCACGCGAGCCATTTTAACCCGGACGTTGCTTGGCTCATCTCGGACGGTTATGTATGTAGGATGGGGGAGAAATTGATGAAGTGCTTATCAAGTGTTTGGCTGCGAACCATGCAAGCGATAAAATCTGCCTTTTTTTACTTCGTTTCAAATGGAATCTCATGTAAGCCTTTTTTCGAACATCAAAGATCCACTTCCTTGCCTTAGAAATTTTGCGCAGTTAAATTTCATTGTGTAACAACTTAATGCATATTTTATCGGTTTATTCTTTTACAAAATTTTAACAAAGCGTGGCTGTCTCCTTTCAGTGGACGATAGGAAAGAGTGAAGGGGGCTCCGTTACAATTTTTCGCATAACTCGAGAACTAATCGAGGGGATAAAGTTAGGGAAGAGGGTAGCTCACATCGAATTGTTTTGCATAACTATCAAACAGATGGAACCAAATATGACATGGGAAATCATTTGGGTACGAGAAATAGTTTTATGATTATTATCTCTTTTCCAGTGAGTACATAGGAAAGGGGGAGGGGGTTCAATATAATTTTCTTGGTATAGAAGTAATCAAGCAAAAAAAAATAAATCTTGACATGGGATGGTCTTTGAGTACAAGATATGTTTCTATGGAATTTTACAGACTCTTCTGTCTTGCAGTGTGGAGAGCGGAAGGACGGAGGGGATTCCATATAAATGTTGATGTATTGCTTAAAATTTATCAAAAAATTGATTATGAGAGTTTTTGAATACGACAAAATAGGATCCCTACCTCTTTCCAGCATTTGCAGATGGGAAGGGGGATTTTGGCTTAATTTTTTTTTTCTGGGATAACAACAGATCTTAACATCTCATGCTTTATAGAACTCCAGAAGTAGTTGCTCTGCGAAGTAGTTGCTCTGCGAAGTAGTTCCACCTCCCCGTGGTGCAGAGTGGAAACGTGTCTGCTTTATGCAGATGTACGGCCGAGAGAACTACACCCCCCCCCCCCCCCCCCCCTTATGAAGACCCTCGCTATCGAATTTTTATTACGGCAATGGAATTACTATCGGAAACCGACTCCATTGGTGAAGGTGTGAAGCTTAACCGTGCCGATGTACCTGGAAGGCTGGCGGGTCGTTAAGTCACGCCAGTCTCTAACGGTTGCCTGTGGGGCACCGGGACTCACCCCCACAGTATCCCAGTCCTTGCTGCGCTAAGCAGGTCACTGGCGCAGTGGACCGCTTGTTACCTTGCTATTCGTGGGACTCAAGATGAGAAAAATTTAAACAAAGAGAAAAGGGACGGAACGGGCAAAGGCGAGAGCCCGAATCCGTTCGGCGGGAGTAGCCTTAGGTGTTCGCCGGTTAGGCAATCTGCCAACCCGGTGGACCCGACGGCAACGGCGGTGGAAACACCGTGCGATGATCGAGCGGACCCGTACGAACAAGTACAGGAAGCGCTGGAGGACCTACTGAGCTCCCCGGAACTCCAAGATCCGGGAGCTCCAGTAGAGTTGGTCACGGCCATGGCTGGCATCGCTGACTTTATGGAATGTGTGAAGGGGAAGTCCAACATCCACAAGGAAATACGCGAGAAGCTAGCCAGGGTGATGCAGCTTTTCATCGCAGCTAACAAAGCTGTGGTGGAACGTCTTGCGGAGCCCGAGACCAAAAGAGCGAGGGCCGGCAGAGACCCCTCTGAGGGCGGACATCATCCGCCCGAAGAAGCAAAAGGGGAAGGCCCAAAGGTACGGAGACGGGAAAAGCCAAACCCCGACCCCAACGACGCAAACGTCGCGTCAGGGAGAGGGGCGAGGCGATTGTCGTCAAAGCACCTGACAGATGCGTACGAACGAAGACCTCGACGAACCGGCCACAAGTCGGCTAACTGCAAGAAGCCTGCTAAATGCCCTGTCTACGCTCGAGACCACGCTGCTGGCAACCCTAGGTGCCCCGCCTACACAAAGGCGCAGGCGGTACCACCCCGGGCGCCAAGAGCATAGAGGTCGTCCAACTTAACCTCAACCACTGCTACACAGCACACCAGCTGTTGCGGCAGATGACAGTTGAGGAAAAGTTGGACATCGCGCTAGTGGCAGACCCATATCGCAGAGCTGCGAATGGCATTAATTGGGCGACCGATGATGCCAAACTGGCCGCGATATGGGTTACAGGTAGTTTCCCCATACAAGAAGTGGTGGCGACGGAAAACGAAGGCATGGTGGTGGCCAAAGTTAACGGGATCTACTTCTGTAGCTGCTATGCTCCCCCAAGATGGTCCTTGGAGAGGTTCGGCACTATGGTTGACAAGATGGTAGATGTGCTAACGGGGAAAAGCCCCGTAGTTATTGCTGGCGACTTTAACGCGTGGGCCGAGGAATGGGGTAGCCGCCTCACAAACCCCAGAGGTCAAATACTCTTAGAAGCCCTGGCGAGGCTTAATGTGGATCTGGTCAACGTAGGGAACACCAGTACCTACCTGGGTTGGAACGAGAGCGAGTCAACCATATATGTCACCTTCGGTAGCCCGGGGTTGGTATGCGATTGGATGGTGAGCGAGGCCTACACGAATAGCGATCACTTCGCGATTCGCTATCGGCTAGGCTCAAGTACGCGGACAGGTAGACGCGAGTCTCGTACAGGTGAACGCCTCTGGAAGACAACGCAGTTCGACCAGAACGTCTTTGTCGAAGCGTTGCACTGGGAGAGTAACCTGGACAACCTGTCCGCGGAAGAACTGACGAGGGTTCTAGCTGGCGCTTGCGATGCTGCGATGACGAGAAGGGCCAAGCATAAAAACACTAGGCCACCCGTCTATTGGTGGACGGAGGAAATTGCGGGTCTGCGTGCCGACTGCCATAGGGCAAGGCGCAGGATGCAGAATGCAAGGACCCAAGAAGAGCGAACGGAGCGTAGGCAACTCTTCACAAGCGCGAGATCGGCCCTCCGCAGGGCCATCAACGCAAGTAAGAGGGCACGTTTCAAGCAGTTATGCCGTGACGCCAACGACTGTCCATGGGGTGATGCCTATCGGATAGTCATGGGCAGAACTAAAAGTGGGGGTGCACCACCTGAAACGTGCCCCGATAAACTGAGAGTCATCATCAATGAGCTGTTCCCACAGCACGATGCTACCCGCTGGCCAACAGTCCCGTATGACTGGGACACCAGCGCTGAAGAGCGAATAACGGTGGAAGAACTTCGCGAGATCGCCGAGTTTCTCCAACCGAGGAAGGCCCCCGGACCAGACGGCATTCCGAACGTCGCGGTGAAAGCCGCGATCAGGGAATTCCCCGATATGTTCCGAACATCGTTGCAACGATACGTGACGGAACGGGTGTTCCCTGACACCTGGAAACGGCAGAAACTCGTCCTTCTGCCAAAACCGGTTAAGCGTCCAGGAGACCCATCGGCATATCGGCCGATCTGTCTACTGGATACAGCGGGTAAGGTCCTGGAGAAGGTGATTCAGAACCGACTTCAGAGGTATACTGAAAGCGAGGGCGGACTCTCGGGGAAACAGTTTGGTTTCCGTTGAGGCCACAGCACCGTAGATGCCATCCGCTCGGTCATCGAGGTAGCGGACAGAGCCAGGCTGACCAAAAGGAGAGGGCTCTGCTTTTGCGCGGTTGTCACTCTGGATGTGAAGAACGCCTTCAATACCTTCTGCGTAGGATGCTCCACCTTCGGGGAGTATCCGAGTAGAGCGGTTCTCAACGACAGAAGCTGTGGGGATAAGACATGACCTTCTTCGCAGTGAAAATCGTTGGGAAAGGGTTATTCCACGTTCGGGGAATACCCGCAGGTAGAGTGGCTCTCGACGCTGGGTGAGCCATTCGAGTCGGAGTAGGGTGACGTCTTCGTCGGGAATCATCCGAGTCGTTGCGTTAAGTCCCGCGAGTGTGCCGTGACAGGCGCGAGTCTAGGATAAGCTGCTCTCGATCTGGCACACGACGGGCAAGGTGGCAAACTTTGAACCCAGAAGATAAGAGGTCGGGCTTCGAGTCGTTAGAGGAGAGGTCAGGCCTCAAACCTTCAGGCGGAGAGGTTTGTGTGGTCAACCCCGAGTCTTTATGATAAGGGTCGGGTCCCGAGTCGTAAGAGGAGGGACCAGGCCCCTTACCAACAAGAGGAGGGGTACAAGTGGTCACCTCGAGTCATTACGAGGAGAGGTCAGATTTCAAGTCGTTAGAGGAAAGATCGGGCCTTGAATCGTGTAGAGGAGAGGTAAATCTCGAGTCGATGCGAGGAGGGGTCGGATCTCAAGTCGTTAGAGGAGAGATCAGGCCTCAAGTCGCGAAGAGGAGAGGTTTGTGTGGGAATCTCGAGTCATTGCGAGGAGATATCGGTTCTCAAGTCGTTAGTTAGTTCAGGCGTCGAGTCGTAAGGATGAGAGGTTTTGCTGAAAGTAGTCTCGTTAATGAGTATTGCCTTGGAGCGCACTAGCGCGAATAGACCTCCCACTATTGAAGTATAGTGTACTAAACAGTTCGAAGTGGGAACCAGGTCTGCGGCCCCAGGTGGAGTTTAGGGAGTAGGGGGTATACACGGAGTATATCATGAGTCTTCCCATTGTACCCATGGACCCAGAGTAGCAAACTGGGGGGACGCGGTTGCTCGCCGTGCCTTGGAATACAATCCGTTGGTTATCAACTAAAAAAAAAAAACTCCAGAAAGTTTTCAAATTTTTGTAAATTTATTTACGGCATTTAGGGGAAAATGTTTATTCTTGGAGAAAGAATATCAGAATTAATAATTGAAAAGTTCGGAATAATTTTCACAGATGCTGAAAAGAGAGAAAAAGCATTTTTGCGAGAAAAACTTATTAACGTACACCATACTTTACTCCGCAACATTGCATTATTCAGGAGAAGTAGGACCGGGATAGAGGTGGCACTTCCTTAATACAATGAAATTTGGTTGGTCCGAAGCTTCCATGTGGTGAACACGTATACCTACTCCGGAAGATCCCGTTTGACAAACTGCCATTTCTTTCGCAGTTGATATTTTTTACATGAAACTTTCAGACAAGCTTATTACACTTAAAAACTCATCATTCATTGAGTTTTCAATATTTTGCGTGCACTAGAAAGAGAGGTTCAGCTATTTTAGTAAAAGTAGGAAAAATTGAGATTGCTTGTCAAATTTCACGTTTTCATCTCAAAATTTGGTGAAATTATGTAAAAAAGGTGATAAAATTTGGCCAAATACTAGAATGAACCTTAATTTTGAATTCACCAAATCTTGAGATGAAAATGTGAAATTTGACAAAGTTACTGCTAATTTGTGAAGCAATCTCGATTTTCCCTACTTTTACTCAAATCACGGAGAAAAAAAGTATAGTATTTCCAACAATAATCCACTTATATTCAATCATATACCTGATTGCTTCTCGGCCAACTATAATTATTCACATTTCAACAATACATATAATAGACAATCTGATTGATTTCGTACATTCAACAATGTATATAATACATTCAACTATAGTTGTATGATTAATTTTGTGCATTCAACTATAAATAAAATAGATTCAACTATAATGCACGATTGATGTTATACAGTCAACAATAATTATAGAAGAATCAACTATAATTATATGATTGATTTAATTATAAATATGATAGATTCAACTATAATAATAAAATTGATTTAATTGTAAATATGATAGATTCAATTATGTATAACAATATGATTGATTTAATTCTAAATATGATAGATAAAATTTAATTTTTATGATTGATTCACTAAGGTCAACTATAAATATTGTACATTTAATTTCTGTTTATATTGGAAGTTATCATATCTGAAGCATTTTTTCTGAATAATTTTATGGCTACGCTTTAATTTCTTTTAATTTATTATTTCAGCATTTTGCATCTGGTTCGTTTTAGCCGCCATGATGCTAGAGAACCTGTCCAGAAATCCCGATATCCACGTCCTGGTTCCTCCGCTGTTGTTTTTTTTGCCTTGATACATGGTTGCCCAGAAAATTGTGCGTCTTAACTAATCGGTCCCGGAAGACGTCAGTGCTTCTGCACCCGGCGAAGATTGACCTTGTGGGGGGAAAATTTACTCAATATCATGACAAAAATCTCTCATACGCTGACTTACTCTAATGCTAGTTTCCTGTGGGATCCTGCCAGGATCGTGTAAAAGAAATTCGAGACCCACGTTGATTTCCCGGGCAGCCAAAGTAGGTGTACTTTTCCCAATTCCAGGAACTGTCGGTCTTCTACACGACCGCTGCAAGGAACTGGTAGAGGAAAATATTTCTTCCATCACCAGAGAGCGCTTGCGTTTTGCCACCGATGTCAGGAACTATCGGCCTAGCCCTAAAAACAGCGATACGATCGCTACAGGAAACACGTATTGGGTCTCACACTTACTATTTTTTTTGTTTTTGCTGATGAACACTATTGTATTCAAGAAACACACAATCTATCATAACAATACAGTTTAATTTACTATATTTATGGTTCATCAGAATCAATCATACATTTGTAGTTGAATCTATCATATTTACAATTGAATCAATTATACCACTACGGTTGAATCTATCTTATTTACAGTTGAATCAATTATACCATTACAATTGAATCTATTATATTCATAGTTGATTGCATAAGGTCAATCAGCAGTTTGTAGTTGAATCTATAGTATTTTATAGTTGAATGCATAAAATAAGTCATACAGTTGAATGCATTTTATTGATAGTTGATTGCGTAAGGACAATTAGAAGTTTGTAGTTGAATCTATTTTATAAGTAGTTGAATGCGAAAAAATCAACTGCATTTCGATCATTGGTATAACAAGCTGAAATATTTGGAACAACTGTCGTCTTTTTTCTCCGTGATAGCTCTTCTTAGAAGCGTGTGGAGACATTTTCTAATAAATTACATAGGTGTGGTAAAACGTGATAAAACTTCAGTAAGACATTTTCAATACAGCTCGGGGGCGCATATACTTATTTTTAATTCTACTTAAATTTTTCCTCTCCAACTAGTTAGAGAGTGCCTGGACATTCAACCTATAACAAACTAAAAAACACTTCCGTGAGCACCTTTCCAGCCGTTTGACATTTCATTGCCAAAATTTACGGCAACAATGAACCGTCCGGAGTTCAGTGAGTTTATAATAGAATCGGGAAAGTTAGATACCCCTCTTATAACAAACGGACGAAGACTTTCCAATTTTTTGTTAGTCAGTCCATCATGGGAACATTCTTATCTCGGTTTCGGCATTCTACAGATACTTTGCTTCGAAAATTTATTGTACTTTTCAATGCAGCTGATTCATCTTTTTTATTTTTTCGGGCGAATTTGAACAGATTAAACTATTTCTAATCGATGCTAGAATTTATCGGTTCTCAAATATCTGCCGTTTCATAATAACAGCTTTCCGAACGTCATCATGATGTAAACGCCAGAAACGACTAATCTGCGGAAAGGCACACAATCAATCTTCAGGATTGCTGGAGCCACCCAAATAGGGGAAAAAGCTTAAGTCGCTTTTGATGTTTTTTTTTCTCCCCTTTCTTGTGCCCCAATCGTTCGATCGACGGTAGACGAGCTTAAAGAAGCTAAATTTAACGGTACTCAAGGTTATAACTTATTTAACTCTATAGCGCTTTCGATTTTCAACAAATTCTCTATATGGGCTCCTGAAATGAAGCCAAGCGATCGGCGGGGAGCTCTGCTTATGGTCGGCAGCTTTTCGATTCATAGAGCGGTAGTAAAAAGTGCTGATTGAACGCTTTCGGCACTTTAAAGTTCTCGGCAACAGTTGAATGCATCCTAAGAATTGGTTGTGCAGTTATGTATAGGGTCGAGAGTTCTTAGCCAAATTTATGATTCAAGAGATTGTAACCCTGTCAACTGAGCCAGAACCACTCAGAGACAGATAGAGTTGATCAAAGTTATCAGTTTTGAAGATTGCAATTGATAGGATAACAAGAAAACAAACTGTTATATTCGGGACACATATTAGGATTTCGATTTGAAAATTAAATATCTAAAATTTTTTGAACATAATAAGATTCAGTTCCAGCTGAGATACAAAAATTAGATATCTATACTAGTCAAAAGTGTATCCTTAAACACGAAATTATTGCGACACCGAAAATGTCATGCCAATTTTCTTATAAAATATAGAATCTAACCAAAATTTTAGGGTACTGTTTTTTTATATATATTTATTTCAAAAATCAAAAAAAAAGTTAATTGATGGAGCCTTGAGTGAAAAAATGAACGCATTTTCGCTTGATGCCCTCCCTCAAAGTATCTACAGTGTCATCCGGTTTCAGTTTCTCAGTTTTTTTTTTCATTTACTTAACATGTCCCTCTCGTCATTGATTGTCTTCTTGCTCTTCCGAATTTCCCGCTTCATTATTGCCCAATACTGCTACACCGAGCGCAGCTCTTGACAATTTGGCGGGTTCTTGTCCTTTGGAGCAAAATGGACGGAAATGGCCTCATACAACTCCAGGACACTTTTAGAATAGTGGCATGATGCCAAATCTGGCCAAAATAGTGGAGCATTGTCGTGCTGCTGAAAGAACGGCAAAAGGCGCCATTTACTGTGCCCTTTGTCACGAAAAGCTCACTCCTCAGTCCGCAAGAGCAGATTGCCTCCCAAACGAGATATTTGGAGGCGAACTTTGACACTTTCTTCTTCTTAAATTTGTCGTCGACATCGAACTTGCTCTTGCCGGTGAAAAATTCCAAACCACGTTTCGTCGTCCATCACACAGCAGTCATATTTTGTCAGCATCTTCTCGTAGAGCTTCCGTGCCCGAGTTTTAGCCGTCGGTTGTTGTCGCTCATCGTGGTTTGGGGAGTTCTGTACCTTGTATGTATGTAGTCCAGATCTCTTATTTGCATTCTGGATGTAGCTTTGCGACATGCCGATCTTTTTAGCCAAATCAGGGGGCTTGAGACGTTGGGATTTGCTTCAATCATCCGTTTCACCTTTCCATCCGTCTTTTTGTTCCCCGGTCCAACGTCAACCGCTTCTGGAACCGCTTCAACATTCTGGAGACGGTTGAATGGTGAATGTTGAACATTTATCCCAACTGCCGGTGCGACAGGTCAGGAAATTCCAGGTATTTGGAAAGAATTTGTTTTCTTGACTCGCGTTGGATCACCTCCATTTTCGTTGAATCGGAAAACACGACTTCGAGTTTGACAACATGTAAACAATACACACCAATGAGAAAGTGTGCAACATTTGGATGATTTTTACCCATTGGTAAAAAAATATGCCCTGTTGAATTTGTTACAATAATTTCTAAATCGCCCTTTATCATCATCCCTTTACTCGAACCACCTACCAAAAATTGTTTTGCTAGGATGCAGAGCTGAACTCGGTTCTAGAGCACAAAATAAAAAAAAACGAAACAAATTTTTTTAAGAGTTTTTCTTGAAATTTTTCAATTTTTTTCGTAAGGAATTTCGGATCTTAAAGCAACAAAAATCATCTGTTATTTGTTCTAATGATGAACATTGGTCTTTATGTTCATCACACAACGTTAAAATCCCTTATTCAATTACACTAGTTTACAAAATTTTAAAAAAATCGTGAACTTGATTAACTGACCAATATTTTTAACGTAAAATCGGGCGCTGAATCCGAAAATGAAATTCAAAAAAATCTCAGTAGAACCGTTTTTGAGTTATGCTCCAAATATGAAATTTCGAAAAAAATAAAAAAGTTCTTGTACTTAGATTGAAATATCTCGGACGGCATAACAGTAATTTGAAATTCCTCTGTTGCATATTGAAGGTGAATAAATTTTCTATCGATCATCTCAAGACTGTTTTTGCGTTTGACCAACAGTATTGCTGATATTAGTGACTTTATGAGAAAAAAAATTATAAAAAACGCATTTTTTTAGAGAAAATTTTGTTTCAACGAAAGTTTTAGACTCGATGGTAGCATTTAAAAAATCTCATTTTCTTTTGCGCTTAAATGTCAATTCAAAACAAAGATTTCAAATGGTTATTTATCAAAATCGGTTGAAAATTGAAGAAGTTATGGCTACTTTACCATTACTGAAATTTTTGGAGTTTTTAATAATTTAACGAACCGCAGTACACTTATCATAGTATAGGAAGAATGAAACTTGATAAATCTCACTCGCTCGAAGTCAAAATTATTTATTAGATTACCAGAAGGCCACATGCCAAGTTTCAGGAAGATCTGACCATAGGGAGGGGTTGCTTAAGTCTCAAACGTGAATAAAATTTTGAGGTATTTTGCCCGGAAGGAATTTTGCCCGGAAGGAACGAAAAATACTGGTTTTTCATAAATAACTTTTTTCATCACTAGCATCACTAGATTGTTTTTTATGGTTGATTTTATTAAAGCATAAGTTGAGACAAATATTTCACCCGAAGACTGTAACTCGATTGGATTTGAAACAGAAAAGTTATTGCGGTTCAAAGATTGTATTTTGGTCGAAAATTGTCGTCAGTCAGTCAGTCAGTCAGTCAGTCAGTCAGTCAGTCAGTCAGTCAGTCAGTCAGTCAGTCAGTCAGTCAGTCAGTCAGTCAGTCAGTCAGTCAGTCAGTCAGTCAGTCAGTCAGTCAGTCAGTCAGTCAGTCAGTCAGTCAGTCAGTCAGTCAGTCAGTCAGTCAGTCAGTCAGTCAGTCAGTCAGTCAGTCAGTCAGTCAGTCAGTCAGTCAGTCAGTCAGTCAGTCAGTCAGTCAGTCAGTCAGTCAGTCAGTCAGTCAGTCAGTCAGTCAGTCAGTCAGTCAGTCAGTCAGTCAGTCAGTCAGTCAGTCAGTCAGTCAGTCAGTCAGTCAGTCAGTCAGTCAGTCAGTCAGTCAGTCAGTCAGTCAGTCAGTCAGTCAGTCAGTCAGTCAGTCAGTCAGTCAGTCAGTCAGTCAGTCAGTCAGTCAGTCAGTCAGTCAGTCAGTCAGTCAGTCAGTCAGTCAGTCAGTCAGTCAGTCAGTCAGTCAGTCAGTCAGTCAGTCAGTCAGTCAGTCAGTCAGTCAGTCAGTCAGTCAGTCAGTCAGTCAGTCAGTCAGTCAGTCAGTCAGTCAGTCAGTCAGTCAGTCAGTCAGTCAGTCAGTCAGTCAGTCAGTCAGTCAGTCAGTCAGTCAGTCAGTCAGTCAGTCAGTCAGTCAGTCAGTCAGTCAGTCAGTCAGTCAGTCAGTCAGTCAGTCAGTCAGTCAGTCAGTCAGTCAGTCAGTCAGTCAGTCAGTCAGTCAGTCAGTCAGTCAGTCAGTCAGTCAGTCAGTCAGTCAGTCAGTCAGTCAGTCAGTCAGTCAGTCAGTCAGTCAGTCAGTCAGTCAGTCAGTCAGTCAGTCAGTCAGTCAGTCAGTCAGTCAGTCAGTCAGTCAGTCAGTCAGTCAGTCAGTCAGTCAGTCAGTCAGTCAGTCAGTCAGTCAGTCAGTCAGTCAGTCAGTCAGTCAGTCAGTCAGTCAGTCAGTCAGTCAGTCAGTCAGTCAGTCAGTCAGTCAGTCAGTCAGTCAGTCAGTCAGTCAGTCAGTCAGTCAGTCAGTCAGTCAGTCAGTCAGTCAGTCAGTCAGTCAGTCAGTCAGTCAGTCAGTCAGTCAGTCAGTCAGTCAGTCAGTCAGTCAGTCAGTCAGTCAGTCAGTCAGTCAGTCAGTCAGTCAGTCAGTCAGTCAGTCAGTCAGTCAGTCAGTCAGTCAGTCAGTCAGTCAGTCAGTCAGTCAGTCAGTCAGTCAGTCAGTCAGTCAGTCAGTCAGTCAGTCAGTCAGTCAGTCAGTCAGTCAGTCAGTCAGTCAGTCAGTCAGTCAGTCAGTCAGTCAGTCAGTCAGTCAGTCAGTCAGTCAGTCAGTCAGTCAGTCAGTCAGTCAGTCAGTCAGTCAGTCAGTCAGTCAGTCAGTCAGTCAGTCAGTCAGTCAGTCAGTCAGTCAGTCAGTCAGTCAGTCAGTCAGTCAGTCAGAAAAATAATTGTTTACATCCACTTTCTCATATATCCACCTATTTCAATGCGTTTTTCAAGTTTGTTTGCGAGAGAAATTTCATCAATTAGCCAAAGAATTCAAGAGATCACCGGCTACGTTATCTTTTCCCCTGCTTACGTAACATCTCCGGCACATCGCATTTTGATGCCGATTTCGTCAACCCGCGACAAATTGATGCGAAGTTTTGGAATTCCGGAAGAAAGCGATAGCGATTATTGTTTACACTGCCCGCGATCTCTTCGTTTCATGGGGGGAAAAGTGGAGAAAAACCGGATTGTCCGGCCAATGTGCGTGAATCTTCTTCTGGTGACAAGGCGTCTGGCATGCTTTTCGAAAAGGTCCCAAGAATCTCGTTTTTTCGGAAAAAATCTTCTCATTCTATTGTTGACAAGTTGATTAAAGAGTTTAGTCTTTTGTAGGAATATTAATTCTTAGGCTCCAACTATAAACCGTTTGGAAAACGCCGGTTGTATATGTTATAGTAATCATTATAAATGAGGATGCGGTGGACATTTACACAACACGGGCATCAAGCCCAGGTCTCAGGTGATCTTCAGAGAAGAGGATTTCACTTTTTTTTCGTCTCCATCGTGTCTCCTAATCTTTCTGCCCGGGTCGCCTCTGGCGAATTTCTCACAACAATGGACGAGGTGCTGTAATAGCTAAATAATCGGTTTTGACAATAATCGACAGGCTGTCCGGTTGGGTTTGGGAGGTCTTATTTTTTCATGAAAAATTGTTTTTCAATTTCAAATTTCTGATTCGAATCAACAAAAACCAGCGCCGTGGAGTTGATAGTTTGAAAATTTTTAACAATCAAATATGATTTCATAATATCTTCCATAAAATTTTTAATAAGATTTTATAGCTTTCGAGACGTCAGAAATTCTTGTAATAAAGTTCGAAAATGCGTTCGGACGAAAAGCTGCAAAAGTGCAAATCAGATGTGCGTACATTCTAGAAAGTCTCGAGTTTTGAGTGCCAGCTTTGTAGAAAATGGCTTTTTTCCCGCGATTTACTGAACAATGATCGAAACAGTAGCACCGAAGCTTCAGAAATACCCCGCCCAATTATCTACGCCTCCAAAAACTTTTCTTTCTGCCATTTCACAAATCAACCGATACATTTTCTGCGCATTTCTTGGTGCTATCTTGTAGCTTCTAGTGGGAGAAACCCACAAAAGCGCCGCTATTCAGCAACTACTGATGAACTGTACAATAATAATCTTATCGCGCAACAGATTTGTATACCAATTTATTAATGGAGCCATAGTAGGTAGGTACTTATAGCTGGTCCCAACAACACCCCAGAAATTGCTGCACTTTAAATGGTACTAGTGAGCTAGTACCACTTGAAAATTAACTTTTGCGCCAGAGATCACGTTTTTCGGTTTCGGTTCTTGTGTTTGTCATGATTGAAATGGTCCCGTCTCGTAGGGTTAGAGTCAGAAAGCGAGCTATAGATACAGGTACCTACCTAGTCTGAAGGTGTTGATAATTGCGCATGAACTAATTGCTAGTATCAATATTTTATTCAGGTCATTCGCTCGCTACTGAATGATTTTGCAAAACTCGGGCAGACTGATTGTAATGTGACGAATGTTCGGGGGTATGTAGTCTAGTTTAATAGCCACCGATGATTTTTTTTCTCTTTTTCCAAAGTGGGTACCTGACGAAAAAAATCGCTAGACACATATATGTACTTAGTATGTCTAAAGACTTGTCCTGATTTTGTCGAAAACCCCGTTGAAGACAAATTTATTAATTTTTCTTTTCTATCTAATGCCCAATGTAAACAGACTTGTGACCGTCATTGTAAAGTTGTTAGCAGCAACGTTTGTTTTGAGCAGTCACGTCACGCCTAAACAGCTACTCTATCTTTTACTAACCTAAACATATTGACCCACTAACTGGGGGCACCTGAACGCCAAAAATGGGATCCATGCTTCCATGCTTCGACGGCGGTTTTAGTCAATTATCGTCATCATTGTTCGCCTGATGACCCATCATCGATCGGCCCCAGAAGGGTGGTGAGCTCTCTGTAAACTTATTAGTAATTAGATCCTCCTCATCAAGCCAAACATACGCACATTGTTTGGGTGCAAACGAGTCTTTGAACCTACAGCTAATGTGTAATCCACTAGCCTGACATAACATCCGCAGCTTCCGACCGTTTCGATTAGTTGACTAGGGGGTTGATCACCATTTTCGTTTCTGTTTCTGTTCACGCGAAATCAACCAGACAGTGACGCAGGTTTTGAGTTGGGTCCCTAATGGGATTGCAATTTGTTGACTCCGATAGATTCCCTTGAGTGTCTTCTGGCTTTGTTTCTTTTGGCAATCAATTCATTTTGAAGACCGCGTGAACCGAAACCTATCTCTACAGCTCGAAACCCCTAAAGACCTCTAGCTCTAGGGTCATTCCATATACCCGCCCCGATTGCCAGCTAAGTTGACGACCTTTAGCGGTGTCCACCATTCGAAACGATCGATGTCGCGAAGTCAAAGTTCACCCGGTGGTGACGAGGCTCTTTTTCGCGCAGCTCATCATCAACCAGCGACTGACTGGTGCGTTCCCATCGATACCTTTTAGGCGGGCGCCCGATTAGGGTTGCCTTGTCTCACGCCGCACCGGCAATCTCGGATGATTTGTAGTTTTGGCACATTTGGACAGGCGTCGGCGTCTGCGATGGCAAAAGATCGTTGATCCATTGGACATATCAATACAGAATGCCATAATCTCCATCCTGACATCTGATCGGAATGCGCGGAATCTGAAAGGTTATAGCTTGTCTTCCTTAGATTGACATTTTGGTCTCCTAATCAAACTGATCTTTCATATGATAATGATGTAACTGCGAGGGGAGTTATCATCTTTCTATGATCATTACTATTATTTATAGAAAACACAAACAATAGGGGTATAATTAACTCTGCCTGTGACGACTTTACAGAAGCGATTCTCTTTGTCTATACATCAAATTGACGTAATCCGTATAGCTTAAATGCCCGTGAACTGATTGTCAAAATTGTTAAATCACACACACTACCCCACTCCCAAGGTTCAGAATGAACACGAACACCAATTAAATAGAACTACTCCGTACTAAAATTAAAAATCTGAAAGAAATTTTTTTTACAAAAAATTAGATTTGAGATTCCGTATCCAAACTCCGAATTAGGATTGAAACCTGAATCTATACGCTCGTACATGGTTTCTCCCATACATACAGTAAGCGAAATAAGAATAGTACCACTATGTGTTTTGCTTGTTAAAATATGAATGATTGAAAATTAGGTAAATTTGATTGATGGTGAAAAAACGGTCGAGTATCTAGCAATTCCTCACCGCAATGATAGAAATTTTAAAACAAAAATAATTCATCAACGTTTTATCCTTAGAAGTCTACATTTAAAATTATTTAAAGAAATATGAAACTTACCGGGAGTGTAATCCGGGTTATCTTTTTCGTGATATTTCACTTATTCAAATTGTGCGAGGACCGCTTCCAGATGGTGCGAGGACGATGCTTTTCCAACTTTCGTTCGCTGCGGGCTGTAGCTGAAGAAGATGAACCGGTAGCAAGCGGCTCCTTCAACTTGATGATGATTCTGGTATTCCATTTTTAAATTTCAAAGGCGATTGTCTAATCGGTGTCCTGAATTTTTTTTTTGTGTAATTTTAGGCTGGAATATTTATATGGCGATAATTTATATTCAATTGGTTACCTTTTGTCATTACCAACACATTCGATATGTTCCGTAAATACTGGGACCGATTTAATGGAGAACTCGATTAAGTTCGACGGAATCAAGGATTTTCTTCAAAACGCGTTTATCAGGCACATCAATTATTTCAAAATGGCTACGATAGAAACACCAAATTTTTCAAACATTTTTTGGTTAATGCTCGAGAACTAATAAAATGGTTAAAATTAAAAAATGTAAAATTCTTGAGAATAACCATATTGGTAGTTTTTGGGCTATAGCCATAAAATGGTTAATTTTAACCCTAAATGGTTTAATGAAAACGAGCGTGCACGGCAACGCAAAATGACGCAAAAACCAAACTGCACTCGAAAATGAGAAAGTCACGGCCTAAATTTAAATCATCTTGGTAAAGTTATTCATTGATCAAATGAAACCAAGTTTTAATCAAACTCAGAATGCATATTTATCAACCGTTTGCAGCCAATAACTCAGTTTTGTTGATATTGGTTCATACGACCTAATCAAAACAAACTCTAGATTTCTCTAGTTTGTCATAGATGGCAGCACTATCTTGCCATTTAACCAAATTCATGCCCATTTTCGAATATCCAAGAAATAAATACATGTACCGTGTTAAGGCTTTGAAAATTCTAAGATCACTAAATTTAAAAAAAAAATAGAATTGCATCAAGGTCACTAAAAGTGAATTTTTTGGACCGATTATCAGAATTAAGTTATACTCTGCGATGGAGCTTGATGGGCCAGACGGCTACCAGTATTATTGGTATGATTTGCAATTGAATCGGAAGTTGAGATGAGCAGGAATTTTGGCGGTTGTACATTTTTTTGCTGGTGTTTCTTTTGCAAATCCGGAAATGCTTTCTGCAGCGTGAGCTTCCACAAAACTGTGATGGGAAAATACCAATATGAATATGTGCCTCAATAACTCAGAAAATCAATATCGAGATTAAATTTGGTTTTAACTGCAAGATAGTACTGCCATTTACGACATGAAACTGGAAAATGTGTGGTTTACTGAAAAAAATCAAAGTCTTTGATTTTCAACCTATTTTTTCTGATTCAAAATTAATCCCGAATGTTTGTTTCATCATTTCACGCCATTTTAATGAAGAAAGTAAGTAGTTTGGTAAAGAATTACAGCTCAAGTATCAAATTCCTTAACGCTAGAGGAGCATCTCTTAAAACCCCCTTTTAATACCTTTGGAAACCTTTGGAATTTTGGAAAGCTCCTTAAAATGCAGTTATCTATTCAAATAATTCGTAGAAGCATTGTTATTCACTTTTACACAGTAATTTTTTTAAAATAATCTTGTTTTTGTTGAAAAGCTCAAGTGGTGCTATTCTTATTTCGCACCCTTTTTTCACATATTTGGTCCTCAACGCCAATTGCTACGTCCAAAAAAACTTATGCTTGATTTATCCGTTAAGCAATTTAGAACAAACTGTGGAATTTTTTTTTCATAAATTTCAATCATTCATATTTTAACAAGCAAAACACATAGTGGTGCTATTCTTATTTCGCTCACTGTAGGGGAGAATGAGGATACTTGATCCCTGGGGATACTTGATTCCTTAGCTATATCTCGAAACTGGAATGTCTTACAAAGATCAAATGTTGTAGAAAAATGTGCCAAAATGAGCAAAATAACAATGCTTGTAGTTTAAAATTTTTTAACAAAATAATTGTTTGAGTAATTGAACTTTGTTTGAAAAATTTCACAAAATGTAACTTGAAGATCTTTTATCATCACTTTAAAATGTTCCTTACGTGGGATAATTATGAAAAAAAATATTTGTTCCAATGTATCAATCGTTCGAGCGTAAAATGAACTGCATAATGCCATATTTTCAAAGTAATGGAAAACTCTCCACTTTTTTTCAGAAAAAGTTTTCTAAAATGTTGATTATGGGTACAATTGATCCCCTAGAGTTGGGTATAATTGATTCCCCTTCCAAACGGCATATTCTTCTTCTGAATTGATCGTTATGATTGCTGATTACGAAATAATTAATATTTAACCAGAAACTAATATTTATGAAACAATTTTCTGAAGAAAAGTGCAAAAATAATTAATTTCCTCTTAATCATAAAAAATAGCGCCTTTAAGTATGCAATGTTATTAGCGTTGAGACAAAGTTATAGAATTTTCTTTTTATGTCTGCTATAAATTGTGAAATGAGAACAAACATGACCAAAATAGTCAATTAACATTCCATCTTGGGGTTTTGTTTGATTTTTATACAAGGATTAGGGCTTCCTGAATAAAAGATCAAGTCTCCTTCAATAGGGGATCAAGTCTCCCCTAACTTCAGAAAAATCGCAATTTTTTAACTCCCACTAAAATGCTTCTAGTTCATCAACGGGTTCAAGTTTCGTCTAATATTTGGAGCATACAAACTTGAAGTTACAAGCTGTCAGAAAATGTCAAAGACGGCGAGTTGCTAATTTTTTCCAAAAAGATATGGTGAAAATAAGAAAAGGGGATCAAGTATCCCCACTCTCCCCTATATAAAACGGCTTGATTATTTGCATTCAAGAGTTCGGTAGTTTAAAGTAACCGGAGAATTCCTGATTTCTGAAAACCTGATATTTTACACTCAGACATCTGAAAAATAAGGCTTTCTTTAATTTCAATTCTGCAAAAGAATTAAAAGTTGAAATGTTGTAATACTTTTGAAATTTTTTTCAAATTTCGGAAAGATGAGTTTCGAATATGGAAAATTCAGTTAGTTGAGGTTTCAAATTCAAAACCAAAATTCGAATCAGGTTTTTATCTCCCAATGCTGATCCAAACTAGAATTCGAAAACATAAAAAGCTGAATAAAGGAACCGAAATTTGATCACAGACATCGATTTTTAATGTTTATTAGCAAATTTGGATCCACAAAATCCAGAATTATTATAACCTATCACACTTAGATTGCAAATTTTCCGCTCGGGATAGTGATTCTCCGAACTACAGGAAATTATTCAATTTTTACGAAATGCGAACTAAAACTCAGTCGAATCTCGAAACACTTAATTTCTACAGTATTTTAGGATGACATTTCTACGAGTGCACAGAAACTTGAAATATCCCCGTGAATTCCAGGCAATGTTCTACTGTACTACTTTAGGCACCTAGCTTGTCAAATTTTCTTTCTCATTCCATCCCAGTCGCTTGGCAAGTGCGGATGTATTTTCGTTTCGCTACATATCGGTGCTTAATACACGCAGAAGTGAAGAAAAAGTTTTAAGTTCCCACAAGCAGTTATCCTGCATCATTCGGTCGTCAATTGCCGAATCCATTCAGCAACGGAAGTGACAAGCTGTGTTTCCCCCGGCAGCGCTGGTGCGCAATCCCCACATCTGGCTGGAACATCAGGCTGCCTTGTCGTCACCATCAGCACCAGGACCATCAGCAGAGGAGTGCAAATTGTTTCCTTCCAATCCAGGTTTGATTACTGTATGGGCGGTTGTCCGATAATCCGGTATTAATTGCCGTGTTCGGATAACGGAAGCATTGCACAAGTCTGAATTCGATTGGTCATTCCCTCCCGGTGAATCGAATCATCATCAATCAACCGAGGAAAAAAACATCATTGCCGTCGTCATCGCCAGGGCCAGCTGCGATCAACAGAAGAACACGTGGTTGTGTACCAGGAAAAAAACACTCAAGAAAATTAGCTTACTAAGAAGTGCTTGAAAAAAATTGTAAGTTCTTTTTCATTCTTTTTCACTTTTTCTTTTTACTATCTATTTCTCTTTATTTCGACCATTGTTTGCTTCGTTCATATTTTTAACATTGGACATTCGTGTTCGTGTGAAGAAATATGAGCGAAGGCGGGGGGTTGATCCCCTCAACTGAGGATGACGAAGATAGCGTCTATGAGGATGAGGAGCATTTAGAGGATTCGGTTGTTGCGGGTCCTTCTAATGATTTTCATTCTCCAATGGATGATAATTCTGAGTCATCCTCAGTTGAAAGTAAAGCATCCCGACTCCGAGTCTACACAGATAGCACAACTTTCACTGGTCCTTGGGTGGTTTTCATCCGGCCCAAAAAGAATGGAAAGCAATTAAATGTGGTTCAGATCACAAGAGATCTGGCAAGGTGGTCCTCCGTAACCTGCATTAAAAAGGTGAGACCAAACAAATTGCGAGTTGAAGTGGCCAACCGGAAAGCCGCAAATGAAATCGCTGTCAGCAATTTTATAAACTTAGAGTACCACGTGTACATTCCGTCTCGAGACGTAGAGATCGAGGGCGTGATTACAGAAATGAGTTTGAAGGCAGATTACGTGAAATCCAACGGCGTTGGTAAGTTTAAGAGCCTCGATTCGGCTTCGGTCGAAATCTTGGATTGCCGCCAACTCAGAACTGCCACCGTCGTAAATGGAGTCAAAGGGTACTCACCTTCAGGCTCATTTCGAGTGACCTTTGCGGGAACCGCCCTCCCTCATTACGTCTTGATTGACGGAATTTTGAGGCTGCCTGTGCGACTCTTTGTTCCTCGCCCCATGGATTGCAAGAATTGCAATAAGTTGGGACACACTGCGTCGCACTGCTGTAACAAGCCACGGTGTCCCAAATGCGGGGAGAATCATGGGGCTGGAGCGTGCTCAGCAATAGAGCAGAAATGTGTCTATTGCGGGGGCTCACCCCATGAAATCTCCTCGTGCGAGGCATATAAGAGTCGCTGGGATAGCCAAAAGCGCTCTTTGAAGGAACGCTCAAAACGGTCTTATGCCGCCATTTTGAAGAGCGCGGCGCCTCCGATCCAACCTCATTCAAGTAACATTTTTACTGCGCTGTCAGTTGTAGACAATGTAGAATCAGATTCTACCGACGAAGAACACCCGGTCATCTTTGTAGCCAACTCGCGAAAACGCTCAAAACCAGCACCGAAGACCCCCAAAATTCCAGCGAAAATCCCAACATTTAGTCCCTCAATTGGTATTAAGCAAAAACCGACACCTATAGTGAAAGAAAAACAAGTCCCTCCTGGATTCCGTATGAATATGACATCTCAGAATACACCACACATTGCGAAAACTGCTAAGTTTTTCGTTCCTAACGTTGTTTCGCCAGAATCAACTTCACAATCTGGAATTTTTAAATTGTCCGACATTTTAAATGGGGTCTTTACTTTTTTCAACGTCTCGGAATCGATCAGGAGTATTGTTACCTCTATGCTTCCCGTAGTAAAGACATTTTTGAAGCAATTGATGCAAACTTGGCCCCTTCTTTCAGTGTTTATCTCTCTCGATGGCTAATTTAAGCCGAGAGGTCGGAGATATCACTGTGTTACAGTGGAATTGTCGTAGCCTAATCCCTAAACTGGATCCGTTCAAATTTCTTCTTCATGAAACTAGTTGCGATATTTTTGCCCTTTCTGAAACATGGCTTTCTTCTCAATCAAACATCTCATTCCACGATTTTAACATCATTCGTTTGGATCGCAATGATTCTTATGGAGGGGTGCTTTTAGGGATCAATAAGCGCCACTCTTTCTATAGAATCCACCTCCCTTTGTCAGGAGGAATTGAAGCTGTTGCTTGTCATACAACTATAAGGGGTAAGGACTTATGTGTTGTCAGTTTGTACTGGCCTCAGAGAGTTGCAGTGAACCAAAGCCACCTAGAGGACCTGTGCTCAGTGCTACCTGAACCAAGGTTGATCCTGGGGGACTTTAATTCACATGGGACTGTCTGGGGGGAGCAAACTGACGATAGTCGTTCTACTCTTATCTATGACATTTGCGACAGTTTCAATTTAACAGTTTTGAACACGGGTGATAAAACACGGGTACCTAAACCTCCTGCTAGACAAAGTGCAATTGACCTCTCACTCTGCTCAAACTCACTATCATTGGATTGCCAGTGGAAGGTAATCCCTGATCCCAATGGTAGTGATCACCTGCCTATCAAAATTACAATCACCAATGGGGTGAACGCTTCAAATTCAACAAATATGGTTTATGACCTCACAAGACACATCGACTGGAAAAAGTACTCGGACGCAATTGTTTCAGCCATCCATTCTGTGGAAGTGTTACCTCCGTTGGAGGAATATACCTTCCTTGCTTGCTTGATCCATGATAGCGCAGTTAAATCTCAAACGAAACCCATCCCAGATCCATCTGTTCGCCGAAGGCCTCCCAATCCATGGTGGGACAGTCAGTGTACTAAACTTTACGTGGACAAATCGAACGCTTTCAAAGTTTTTCGGAAACACGGAACCCTGGATAACTTCAACGCGTATTTTTCTCTTGAGCAGCAATTTAAAAACTTGATCAAGGGGAAAAAACGTGCGCATTGGCGAAAGTGAAGAACATTCGCATAAATGGATTTTCAATTTCGCACGGAAAATCTGTCCAGATTCCACACCAGTGCAAAAAATCATCCGAAGTGTGTCTCCGAACAGATGCGATCTGGATTCCAGCTTTTCAATGATGGAATTCTCACTTGCTCTCCTCTCTTGTAACAATTCAGCTCCGGGAGTTGATAAAATAAAATTTAACTTGTTGAAAAACCTTCCGGATGCCGCCAAATTTCGCTTGTTGAATTTATTTAATCAATTCTTGGAGCATAACATTGTTCCCGAAGATTGGAGACAAGTGAGAGTTATTGCCATCCAAAAGCCTGGGAAACCAGCTTCCGATTTTAATTCGTACCGTCCAATAGCGATGTTGTCTTGCATTCGGAAATTGATGGAGAAAATGATTTTGTTCCGATTGGATAAATGGGTGGAAACAAATGATCTCCTTTCAGATACTCAATTTGGGTTTCGAAGGGGCAAAGGGACAAACGATTGTCTTGCTTTGCTGTCTTCAGAGATACAAATGGCGTACGCAAAACGTGAGCAAATGGCTTCAGTGTTTCTAGACATAAAGGGAGCTTTTGATGCAGTCTCAATAGAGGTTTTGTCTGACAAGTTGCACTCCCGGGGTCTGCCTCCCCTATTGAACAACATCTTATACAGCTTGCTTTGTGAGAAACATCTGAACTTTGCTCACGGAGATATTTCAATTAGAAGGACCTCTTACATGGGCCTCCCGCAAGGTTCATGTTTGAGTCCTCTTTTGTACAACTTTTACGTAAGTGACATCGACAGTTGTATCTCCGAAGGTTGCACACTAAGACAACTTGCAGATGACGGCGTAGTGTCTGTCACAGGATCTACTGAGTCTCATCTGCACAGACCTTTACAAGATACTTTAGACAGATTGTCAACCTGGGCTTTGGGACTTGGGATTGAGTTTTCTCCACAGAAAACGGAGATGGTTGTTTTCTCTAAGAAGCGTAGACCTGCTCAACCTAAGCTTCATCTCCTAGGCAGAACGATCACTCAATCGAGGTGTTTTAAGTATCTTGGGGTTTGGTTTGATTCCAAATGTACCTGGAGAGCCCACATTGAGTATCTGAAAGGAAAATGCCAACAAAGAATCAATTTTCTCCGATCAATCACTGGCACTTGGTGGGGAGCTCACCCAGAAGATCTTTTAAAATTGTATCGAACAACAATTCTCTCAGTTATGGAATATGGTAGCTTCTGTTTCCAGTCAGCTGCTAAAACTCATCTCATCAAACTCGAGCGCATCCAATATCGTTGTCTCCGCATCGCTTTGGGCTGTATGCCTTCTACGCATAATATGAGTCTTGAAGTTTTGGCAGGCATACTCCCACTAAAAGATCGATTCAATTTGTTATCACTCCGGTTCCTCATCAGGTGTGAGGTCATGAACCCATTGGTGACCGCAAATTTTGAAAGGCTTCTTGAGCAAAATCTTCAAACCAGATTTATGTCTATATACCATGTCTTCATGTCCATGCAGGTTAATCCTTCTTCATATTCTCCAACTCGTGTTTACATCCCAGACTACGACAACTCTTCTGTCCAGTTTGATTTGTCTATGCAGCAAGAAATTCGTGGAATCCCTGATTCGCATCGTCCACTTCTGATTCCAAGAATTTTCGATGCTAAATATAGACACGTCGATGCTGACAAAATGTACTTTACAGATGGGTCGCTTATAGAGGAATCAACGGGATTTGGAGTTTTTAACGAAATAGCTACTGCCTCATATAACCTCCATCCACCATGCTCGGTATACATCGCAGAATTAGGAGCCATTTACTGGGCGTTGGACAGCGTCGTTTCAAGGCCAGTAGGACACTACTATATTATAACGGACAGCCTCAGTTCTGTTGAAGCAATCCGTTCAATAAGACCAGGAAAGCACTCACCGTATTTCCTCGGGAAGATACGGGAGACTCTGAGTGCTTTATCAAGACGTTGCTTTGCCATCACCTTCGTTTGGGTCCCCTCACATTGCTCGATATTGGGTAATGAGAGGGCGGACTCTCTGGCAAAGGTGGGGGCGATGGAAGGCGACACATATCACCGTGAAATCGTCTTCAACGAATTTTATTTACTTCATAGTTCGAAGGAACTCTCTTGTCAACTGGCAGCGCAAATGGGACGAGGATGAGTTGGGTCGATGGCTCCACTCGATTATCCCAAAGGTAAGCCTCAAACCCTGGTTTAATAGGTTGGACCTGAGTCGAGATTTTATTCGTATATTTTCCCGTCTCATGTCCAATCATTATTCCTTAGACGCGGTACTCTATCGTTTGAATATTGCTGGCAGCAATTTGTGTAGTTGCGGCCAAGGTTACCACGACATCGAGCATATTGTTTGGTCGTGCGAGGTCCATCTTGTCGCTAGAACGAACCTGATAGACTCCCTTCGGGCCCGAGGAAAACCACCCTATGTTCCAGTGAGAGATGTGCTGGGTGTGAGAGACTTGGACTACATGTTCGAAATATATCTTTTCCTAAAAGCTATTGATCTTCGTCTATAATTTCTTCTTATTTTCATATTTCCCTATCTATCTTCTTTTTTCTTTAAAAGTGAACTAGATATAAGCACACAATTGTTATCAAACAAAACGAGTTTGGCTCCTTAAAGCCTAAAGGTATGAGCCGTTTCAAATAAAGAATTTACAAAAAAAAAAAAAAAAAAATTTTCTTTCTCTTTCTGGCATGTATTAAAAAACAAAAGTATTGTTGTTCTTGTTTTTACCTGTACATAAAATTTTATACTGGCAATCATCTCAACTCGTAATTTTTGGCGACATCAATTTAGTAAAGTCAAAGAACGGCCTACAACTTCATATGCCACCGAAACCAGGCTCCGGTGAGTTTTGTACCTTAAACAGAACGTTATGGAGAAACGAATGAAATATATTTCGGCCCGGTTTGAAAGCTTCGGTTTTTTTCGGCCTGAAGCACTCGGCGCAGCTGATATGGACCCGGAGCGCAAGGATTTAGAAATGCCATGATTCGCAAGGTGGTTCGGTAAGTTTAACTGCCATGCGGCGTTTTTAATGAAAATAATGAAAATCTTTTTAAAAATAAAAACCTCGAAATATGTATATTGGAAATGTTTAAAAAAGTTGTGTTGCTTTGATCATTGGGATTGATTTAAAAAATAAATTCAATTTAGAACCAGGGGAAAGGGAAGCAAAATTCGATATAAAACACAGAAGAAAACCGTTTCAAGCTCACAGAAAAATGTTAAAACTCCCTGCAAATTACAGGAGAAAACCGTTTCGATCCTACAGGCGGGTTTAAACGGAGTTTTTCTGAGCGGTTTCTCTGTCCTGAAATCGTCCTGTAATTTCAGCTGTTGAAAATACAGGACGAAATCGCCCCAACCACAGGAAAAAAGATTAATTGTGTGTACACTAGACTGCCCAAAATTTGTATGGAAAATTCAAAACCTGTGAAAGGTTATGCGCTGCAGGCTAGAATTGATCCTAGTCCTAGTACAAGATCTCATGCCAAATTTGGGCCAGATCGGATCAAGGGAAGGGGTCGCTCAACGAGCCTGAAGTTTGTATGGAATTTGGAGACATTTTATTCGGGAGAAACATGAAAAACCAGTTTTTAATCTATAACTTGGATTTCCGTCGGCCGATTTCTTTCAAAAACGGTTTTTCTTAAAGCCTAAATTATGAAAAATATTTCATCCCAAGACTGCATTTCGATTCTGATGAATACCACCGTAAAAAAGTTAGAACATTTTTGACGCCTAATCTTTTTTTTATCTTAACTCTTATCGGAATGCAGTCTTCTGATGAAATGTTTTTCATAGATGAGGCTTTAAGAAAAACGTTTTTGAAAGAAATCGGTCGACGGAAACTGGTTTTTCATGTTTCTCCCGAACAAAATGTCTCAAAATTTCATACAAACTTCAGGCTCGTTGAGCGACCCCTTCCCGTGATTCGATCTGGTCCAAATTTGGCATGGAATCTTGTACTTGACCTAGGATCAATTTTAGCCTGTAGCGCATAACTTTTCCAAAAGTCGGGTCATTTGGGGCACTCTAGTGTACACACTAAGATTGCAATTCCCCCACTGGAAACAGGGCCCTCTGAATAACAGAAAAATAGCTCAAATGACATTAGAACTATCAGAAAACAACAGGTTTTCCTGATGCACAGGGATATAGCCAGCCATCCGAATCACATGACACTCCATTTCTCCTGAATTTCGTACTCATGAGCTCTAGCCAATACAGAACAACAACAACGACCTGTAAGTCAAGTCGAAACTCGCAGTAACTGTTATGCGTTTGGTTTGGAATGATGATTCACAGAATCATTTTCTTCCGGTGATTGTGTAATGTGTGTGATTGTGAATCAACAGAAGGTTTTGTCGTGCGGGATGATATCCAAGCACCGATGGTGTGGATCCACCGTCCAAGTTTGTGGTTATTGCTGATAATGAACTCGCTTCTGGATGCTGGTGTACTAACTTAGTGAAGTTAGTGGAAGCCTTATTCTTCTCTTAATCATCTTAAAATTTATTTATTTTTTCAGTTCTACATTATTTTCCACAATCTTGGAATATTGTCTCAACAAAAATATTGGCATCAAGCCCGCCCGGTTTCGGAAATCGGTTATTACGACTACCTAGGTACTTATATTATAAAATCGTTTTCTCAATTACTGTAAGAGATTTTGACATGAAAACTGCTCCCATGTTTGGAAAACAGTTGTCGGATCATGCATGTGTGCATCATGTATGCAGTTTTCAGACACATATCAGAAAATTCGATGAAATGTGTATTCTCCTTAGTATGCGATTTTAGCACTCCTCTCCACTATAGCGATTTTCACTCAAAAATGTAAACTTGATTTTTTTTTGGATGCGCCAGTAGAGTAGTAAGAGAATTCAACGAGCGAAAAGGGTAAAAAAACATCAAGTCTAATGTTACAGACAGAAAAATTTTTGACTATTACGTGTCACTGAAACTGCAACCTTTAAAATAAATCAACCTGTAATTAACAAAACCTGTAATTTTAAATTGTTTTCCTTAAAAGTTAACGAAGATTCATTTATTATTACAGCAAACGTCCTGTAAAAAGTTGTACACTAAAAATTAAATGTCACGTAATATGTTTTTTGACCTGTAAAATTACGGTAAATGTCCTGCTCCTTTTTGTTACAGGACATTTGCGTAATTTTACAGGAAATAATTTTTGCTGTGCAGTTTTTCGTTTTTCTATTCATTGATCTCAAACTTTTTACATCATAGGTATGTGTTTCCAGTCTTCATTACATCAAAATTAGATCTGCTGCCAATTTAATCCAATCTAATTTAACAAATTTGTCATGTATGCAATCGTTTGATTTTTTCCAGCCAAAAAAAAAATCCAATTTCCCATCGGTTGTTGCTGCAGCAGAAATTTGAACTTGACTTGCAGGCAGTAGGTACCCTACCTATGCAGTTAGGCACAAAGTAGCTACTAAATTGGACGTTTCACACCGTTCAAATCGCCACACCAATCCGTGAATCTCTTGGCCGGTTGCCAAATTATTCGACAAGGTTGCTGGTAAACGACATCGATACATTGGGGCGGCAACTGAAGCCCATCGACTAATTAACGGACCCCAACAAAACTGTCTACCTACCGCATGCGTTCGACGGAAAAAATATCTAAAGGTAAAATCAGAGGAACATCGAGAAATACCTACAATAAAAAAGAACCAAAATAGAAGATGTCCCGCGGTGCAGCCCGAGAAGTGCGCTGAACTTTACAGGTTACATCAACACGATTCCGAAGAGGGCCGCACGAGAAGAAAATTAAACTTCTGTTAATAGCCCCTCAGAACGACGCGCGGCATGACAAAAAGGTAGTGAAAAGAAACAACGACGATCGAGGTCCAAGCAAAAAGTGAGAATGAAAAAAAGGTGCAACAACATACTTACGCCTACCAACCGAAAGTCTGTAAATTTGGACGAATTCTTGGGGCCAGGGAAACATCAGATACGGAACGGAATGCAGCCCCAAGAATGAGTAGACGTTGGGCTGTTAGATAGAAAACTGAGTGACTGACTGAAAGATTGAGACAGAGAAAGAGAGTAAAACATCGCACGGGGGTCTTAACAACATAGAATTGCCGAAAAGAGATGCAGAGCATAAAAACGAGAAGTTTGGGTTCGTTTCAATTTGTTTTTGGATCTCATGATGGGACCCACGTGCATCGGATGCCTTCCAGAGACTTTGTAGGCTATTATTTGTAATTGGCATAGAGCTCTTTAGACACTGATGAACACAAAATTTATTGATGTAGTTGCCAGTCTACCATTTTCATTAATTTATCCGAATTGGGAATCGAGTTGAAATTCATAAAACAATTTGATTTGATGAGAAAGCTTTTGTTTTTCACATCAAGATACAGTTTCACTTAAAAAGACATGTAATATAGGATATCATCAAAGCTGCTCGACCGGTCAATCTGGTCCACAAAGTCAAAATTGATGAGCAGTCAGGCTCATACGAGATTCTTCAGGGAACTCGGAAGATAAAAGAGCCGACTTAAACACACGGTTTTACAACTACAAAAGAAATTTTATTGTAACTAACGATAGCAATAAGTCTACTCGCGACGGGGGAAACAAAAGGATTGCATATGACCGACACGCAGTGTTGCCGATAGCTCTGTCAGTCAGGAAACGATACACACTCAATATGGAATAAGCACAAGTGCGTACATTGCTTCCCAACACTCCTCCCCAATGGTAGCACCACTGACCATACTGACTGGACACTCAATTTCGTTTTCTGGATAATTTTTCCAGAAAAAAAAAACAAAAAAAATCATTTTTCTAAAAGTACGCAATGTCGATTCCAGAGTGCACATCGATCGATTTGAAGAAATGCTATCCCAGTTAGGAAATGCCACCCAACTTTAAAAATAAAACACGCAATTTCTACGATAAAATCGGGCTAAACAGGACCATTTTTCCTACAGGGCATTTTTTGTCAAATTTTTCAGGTTCGCCACCTGCCGTCGGTATTGCGAACCTGCAAAAGCTGACAACAAAAAATTATACAGAAAATGGTTGAATTTTTGTTCTAAGAGTCAAGTCAGTGTGGTCAGTGGTAGCACTTTCAAAACAGTCCAAGTAACTCATAAAGCTTGTGCTTCAGCGGTCCCAACGGTTTCTTAAATAGGTCGGCAACCATATCATCCGTTGGACTCGAACGCTCTGTGCGCACGAATGCCAGACAACTTTGGTTGTCTTCCTTTATCACGGTTGCTTGCTGTCATGGTTCGTGGAAATCGGCAAGAAGCTGTCGTAGCCAGACAGCCTCCTGACAGGCCGCGCTCAGGGCGATATACTCGGCCACCATCGATGATATACTAATAGTCGCCCTCGACACAACTCCTGCGAAACTGAATACAAGTCCGGAGGTGGAACGAGGGCTGTCAGGGTCACCGGCCCAATGAGCGTCGAAGTAATCAACTAAACCTTGATCTGGTTCTCCTTCTAGGCGGAGCCAATAGTCCGCTGTCCTCTTGAGATAACAAAGAACTTTCTTGGCTGCAACCCAATCGTTTTCTTTCGGTGCCGCAAACTTTTTTTTTTTTTTTATGACGACCTAATATTGCGGTACAGGCAGAAATATGCGGCCTACAAACGAAGGCCAGACACAGCAATTTTCCTTCTGTACAATCTGTACCAAGTTGAATCATCGAAGGACTTGTCAGTTTCACTCTTGAAATAGCCGGTATCCATGGGAATCCTTGCTGGACTTGCCCAAGACACGTCAATTCAAACTCTTCGCTGAGCTTATCACAAACACCTTTAACACTTGCATCGTCTTCGGCCGCAATAAGAAGGTCGTCTACATAGATTTTTAGGAACGTCTTCTTGCTCCATTGCTTCACAAACATGCATGGGTCACCATTCGATGCTTGGACACTTAACCTCACTTCCAAAAGGCAACCGAACATTCGCGAATTTATCTCGACTGTCTTCGCAGATAAACACTTTCACCGGTAACTTTAACTCCGAACCGTGTCCTGGGCCCATAACCTGATGAGCGATCAGGCTCATACGAAATTCTTCAGGGAATTCGAAAGTTAAAAGAACGAACTTAAACACGCGGTTTAACGAGTAAATACAAAACAAGCTTTATTGTAGCTAACGATAGCAATAAGTCCACTCGTGACGGGGAAAAACAAAAGGATTGAATATGATCGACCTGCAGTGTTGCCGATCAGAGATGCCAATGTGCCTGAATTTTCAGGATTTGCCGTCGGTGGACGCTGTAGGGCGTTGCGCAAGGCGCTCTCAGATCGAGTTTAAGATAGTTTTAAACTCGAAAAAGCGGGGTCCTGTTAATGTTCAGGAACCGATTAGGAGGGTGGTGGTTTTGGGCAACAATAAAATGGCGGATGATTACCTGTTGTTCAAAGTTACGCCTATACTGGTTTGTCGTTTTAAGGGTTGATCCTGTCTAGGGGAATATTTCCTGTCCCTTGAATTGATGGAACTTCTACTATGGATAATATTCGACTTTTAGTTCACAATGTGTGGCGACCGTACTCCAACATACACAACAACAGCCTAGAGAGAGTTCAGAAGAAGTTCTTGAAATACGCTTTGAGAAACCTTGCGTGGCAAGCAGAAATGCCGGAGTATCGAGTCTTGTCATGCTGGTAGGTTTGGACACGCTGGAAACCCGAAGAAAATGGATCGACGCACTGTTTCTAAAGGACTTAATCTGTGGCAGATATTACTCGCCGTATTTATTATCTTGTATATCTCCGTACGAAGGCCGCAGCAGTTTACGAAGCGTAAGGCCGTTTCAACTATCTAATCGCATCCAGAATTACGCCAGAAACGAACCAATGTACCGAATGATGGCATTTTACAACACAAACGTCGATTTTATTCAACTAAGCATGTCCAGAGAACAAATCAAAAGTAGAATTGTGCAGTGCTCTTTTACAAATTAACAATTACTGTCATTTATATTATAGAATAAGATAAAGGGCTGAAGCCTAGGATCTAATCAATAAAACTAAAAAACATTTCTGTACTTTTATCTAAAGCCTTCCTTCTTAGTGATCAGTTCGCGAACGTTTTTCAAAATGCCTGGTCATTTCGTCTTGACCGGCCTTCAACCATCCCCCGATCATTGCCCTCATTCTTCGCCCGTTTTTCGCTTCGCCATTTCGCCACATCGCCGTCTACGTTGGCGGCTAACATCTCCTAGAGGCACTCTGGTGGCGGGTTGACGAACGAACTGTTTCGCCGTTTTGTTCGCCGTGTTGGGGTGGCTTGGTGAATTGCCTCGCCAAGGAGAAACCCTTTACCCCCACCAACACCACTGCAACATTATTTAATAAATCTACAGAAAGAACACTGCGACCTCCTTCGAATGGCTAGCAACGCTTACAAAATAAACAAGAAACAACAAGAAAAAAAATCGAAAGGTCGAATCGCAAATAAACCGATGAAATATATTTTATTAGGCCGGAAAATCGTCCCAAAAATAAAAAATCTTAGTTCAAAAGATCTACCTTCCAAGGATCGATCTAAACCGTAGAAATTGAACACTATAATTTTTCTGTCTGAGTAAATCTTTCACGAGTTTATCCACCTTCGAATACATTTATCAATGTTGAACCATTTCATGGTTTTAAGTTGTTTGATTTCAAATGAAATCGTTACTTTAGTAGCTTCTGGCAACTCCGTGAATAAGCACTCACTGGAGTCACGATTGATTGGAGAGAGAGAATTTTAAACCACGCGACACGCTCGATAACACTCGTCGATCGCCGGCTCCCCGCGAAGAGAATCTCTGGCGCGACGCGTCGCGGACCAATTTGAGTGACTAGAGCAGCCAAGCCAGCATGCAGCATCTCACGCGCGCGCCTATGGACCCATCAAATTCAACCGTCTGTCTACGGCAGGTCTGGACCACTGCATTGTTGATGCTGCCTGATGCTAAGTAGCGAGCCACGCGCGCCTGCACCTCAAGATCAGTCTGGTTACGACCGTTGGCGATTGTGGACGCGATTATTCTCCGGAGACGACGACGACGACGTTTAGTGATCGTTGTGAAATTCGGTTTTTTGGTTTTATCTGTTGAGTTCCTTCCCGGTCCGGTGGAAAAAAGGACGAATTCTATCAGTGAACTGTTTCCCAGGATACGTGAATAAAAGTGAATCGATTCAGTGTTCGGTGGTTTGTGGGTGCTCGAGACGACGCAAAAAACGTGGTGAATTAAATTGGCGAAAAGTTTCAGAGTTTCCGGAATTCTTTCGATTTCTAAACGATGCAGTGGGTGAGTGCTGTTTTTTTTTCATCCTGTTGTTGCTTTGAATAGGATCGTAAATTTTGTCTACACTTACTAATGGCGGTGACTTAAACGAGCAGCGGGCAACTAAGGACGACGAACCCCGGTAACGCCAGCGTTAGCTGCGCAAATGAGTGAATAAATTTTTGAAAAGTTCAGAAGAATTGTTGCTCAATTGCCGAACGGAGAAGAAAGATGACATTACGAACAAGTGTATATTGATGGCGATGGGAGGGCCAATTAGTGGTGTGGAACCGTCGAGCGAACTCTCGGGAAGCTGAAGAAGAGCTTCTCAACAACAACGGTGCAGCATCATCGGTTGAGAGTTGTATAATTAAGATAAATTGGAACTGGCTCATCAGCTCGACTCATCCGTACGAAACGCTCAATTCAAAGTGGATCAATATTGAACACAGAACTGTGATCCATCGGCTGAAAACCTAGACCACGCGGAACTGTGCTGCTGCAGCTGCTGTAAATCCAAAAGCAATTGCAGGGGCAGCCCTCTGCCGAACTTTGGCGTTTTTTCGTTGATTCGTCTTCTCAAGATGTTTGTTAAAGGAAAACAGTGATTCGGTTACGTGAAGAGTGCAAGCCATTTTTGGCGGCATACATTATTGGGAAAACAAGAAGAAAAAAAAATCGTACCTACCGACATACCTATTCGCTCTGAATGGGCCCATTCCGTCATGCCGAAGATGAAAAATAATGACCAATAGTAACGGTAACAATAACATTGTGGACCAACAACCCTTTGAATGGTATAGTTTTTAGTTTAACGCTACAGGGGGTTGTTTGCTGTTTTTTTACTCTTCTTAAAATACTGAAACTTTTTTCTTCTGGTGCGATGATGTTTGATGTTTTAATGGTTTAAACAAGCTTAAGTGGCAAGATCGCGGTTCTAGGCGAAAGCAAACCCCACGAAGGACTCGAAAGACACGGCCAGTGCTCTGTGGAGGCCATCGTTTGGATAATCTTAATTATGTTGGGACTTTAAGATGATCATTTGTTGAGCTAACGATGGAATCGTTTGTTGTTTGTCGATGGGATTTAGTTCTTAACGAAAAACAAAAATCGTGACATGTTCTAGTCAATTCGTTCTGAGGACTAGAATTCACTGGAATCTACATATATTTTCTGCGGAATGAGTAGAACTCGAATGGATAAACATCAGACAATTGTCTATAATGGCTAACTGGGATTAAATTTTACAGATTCAGGTTTCACCATTAGTTTTAGCAAAAAAAAATTGTATGGAAATTTACAAGAAAAATTGGTAAATATGCTTCGAACCAGCCTGACAACGCATTATATTTTCTCAAATTCTGTGTTAAAAAAATAAATAAATAATAAAGTCTACTTCATACAGAGAATCACAATAACACTAGTTTACAAAATTTAATAAAAAATCATAAACTTGATTGACCGACCAATATTTTTAATGTCAACTGCACTGAATTCGAAAATGAAATTCAAAAAAATCCCAGTATAACAGTTTTTGGTTATGCTTCAGAAATGAGATTTTGGAACAATTAAAAAATATACTTGTATTTAGAATTAAATATCTCGAGCTGCATAGCATCTGTTAATAAAGGTGAATAAACTTGCTATCGATCATCTGAAGTTCATTTTGGAGTATGATAAACGGTATTATGGATATTAGTGAATTTATGATAGAAAAAATCATAAAAATACAATTTTTTAATGAAGAAAATTTTGTTCCATCGACAGTTCTTGACTTGATGGTGACATTAAAAAAAATTAATTTTCTATGGGTCTTAAATGTCAATTAAAAAAAAGATTTAGTGGTTATTTATCAAAATCGGTTGAAAAAATTTTCAGCTATGGTAATTAACGGTAATTTTTTAAATATTTTAATCATTTAACGAACCGCAGTGTACTAGGGAAAGTGAGCTTAAACTTGGCATGCTCCACACTTTCTTATGGGAAAATCACTAAGAATACCGTTTGCTACAGGAAAACGTAGCAAAAAATATAAAATTATTACCTACAACAAGCAACGAACATTTTTGTATCAAAAATTGAAGAAAATATCAATTTTTTTTGCCTAATCTTGGCAAGCAATTTCACTAATTGAACGCGCCAGTGATGGCATTTCAACAAAATTAGTTTAATAAATCATTCAATTCATTTTATGCTTTTATATGCTTCAAGGTGCGGGCTTCAATCGGCTAAAATGTTTGGTGAAATAATTGATTTGATAAACCGTTTATTTTTCGTTGATATTTATTTTTAACATTTATTTAAAAAGCTCAAAGATGTCAAATCAAAGTAAAAGAAATGAAAAACAGATCGCCGCACTTCTAGACGGCACCGAGTGCGATTGTATGTGAAACGGCATCATCGGCCAAGTTTCCGCATACGATTAGGGGAGGAGCGGGCTATATGCGCCTATCAAGCAGAACACTGATTTAATCAAATATCACATCGAATATGTGTACAAAAACTATATACACGGGTGCAGGCATCTATTTTCTATACATTGGAGTAATTTTTATGTTAAAATTTTCTTCTGTTTCCAAGAAAATGATTTTATTATAAGTGTTGTCTAAAATGCCGAACCACAAACCGTGCGGGCTAAATGCGCCTTTTTATGTTTTGAACAAAATTTCTGTTTTTGGGCAATATTTCCGTATAATTTCACTGAAACTGCTATAAAGTAATAACTTCGGTACGCCAAAGCTGAAATTTTATAAAAATCTATGCATATTGTAATTTTATGGAATAAAATAAAAGTTAGGGTTGCCATACTATGGAGGCAGTTCATCCATGAGAAAAACTTTATCAAATCTGTTTCTAGATCTTCAATTCTCTCTTAAGATGTTATTCAGAGCTTATATTTGAAGGTTTTATGATAAAAATCATTAATTTATTCTATTTAACCTGTTATTTTAGGATGGAGGCATTTTACAAAAATGATGGGGGCATACAAAAACACTCTATTATTCCACTATATAATCATTATTTAACCTCCACATAAGCTGAAATATGTTTAATTTCTAAAGTTCATTTGAATAAGAAACAAATACCATCCTAGTTTTTGTTTTAAGTTTCTTTACGTATAATTTTTAAAAGTCGAAATATTACATCGAAATGTATCAAAACCTTGTATGATTTTTTAAATTGTTTTGAGTTTGTAAATTCATAAAATTCTTTCATGCCTTATGTTCTAAGCGTATCACCCTCAAAATGCATTGGTCAGATAAGCTGTCTAGTCAACCATTTCATCGAACAGCTGTAGGGTCATTTAACTCGATAGGCCCATTTAGGAAACCTTTCCCCTACTAGAAAATTGATAAGGACGACATTGTTAATATGTAGGGGAGAAGCGGGCTATATGCGCCTATTAAGCAGAAGACTGATTTTATCAAATATTACATCGAATATGTGTACGAAAACTATTTACACATGAGCAGACATCTGTTTTCTATACATTGGAGTAATTTTTATGTTGAAATTTCCTTCAGTTTTCAAGAAATCGATTTTATTATAAATGTTTTCAAAATTGCCGAACCTCAAACCGTGCGGGCTTAATGCGCCTATTTAGGTTTTAAGCAAAATTTCTGTTTTTTGTCAATATTTCCGTATAATTTCATTGGGAATGCTAGAAACTGACAACTTTCATACGACAAAGCCGAAGTTTTGTAAAAATCTATTTCATTTATTATTTTATAAAAACAAAAAACAAAAGTTAGGGTTGCCATATTATGAAGGTAGTTCAACCATAAGAAAAACTTAATCAAATCTGTATTGAGATCTTCAATTCTCTGTAAAGGCGTAAATTAGAGCTTAAATTCGAAGTTTTGATGATGAAAATCATATATTTGTTTTATTTAACCTATTATTTCGGGATAGCGGCATTTTACAAACATGATGGGGGCATACAAAAACACCCTCTTTTTCCACTTTCCAATCATTCTGAAACCACCATTAAAGCTTAAATTTGTTTTATTTCTAAGGTTCGTTTCAATAAGAAACAAAAACCAACTAACTTTTTGTTTTGAGCTTTTTAAAAGTCAAAATATTACATCAAAAGGTATCAAAACCTTGTATGAATTTTTAAATTATTTTGAGTTGGTTTATTCATAAAATTCTTTCTTGCCTTATGTTCAAAGCGTATCACCCTCAAAATGCATTGATTAGATATGTTATCTCGTCAGCCATTTCGTCAAACGGCCGTAGGCGCATTTAACCCGATAGGCCCATTTAGGAAACCTTTCCCATATGATTCAAAAGATCGGTTAACCACTTGAGTTTGAGCTTAAGCTGGCTTCTTGCCTGTTGAAAAATTTGACGTATGATTTGTTTGTTTGATTAATACATATATGCTTGTAATCCATTGGAATATTTGGAACCTATTTGTTATAGATTTTGATTCATATAAATAAAAATTTCAAACTAACAGAA
This sequence comes from Uranotaenia lowii, assembly GCF_029784155.1. Classification (NCBI taxonomy): domain Eukaryota; kingdom Metazoa; phylum Arthropoda; class Insecta; order Diptera; family Culicidae; genus Uranotaenia; species Uranotaenia lowii. Next base: position 45,542,639 of record NC_073691.1, read on the forward strand.
AACTGGTTTTTTCAATGTTAAAGCATAATTCTGAATTCGTATCTATTCTAAAAGTTTGTTGACATATCGTACCTCCGACTTTTTGAAAACAATACAATACATTGTTGTTCTTCCTTCCAAGATATCAACGAATTAATGTGGCCCGTTGTTGTATTAGTGAGGTGCGTGTTTTTTGAGACGGCCAATTTTAGGAACACAGAAAGGGCCACAATTTGGAGCGGGGATCACAATAAGGAGCATTTCAATCGAAAGTTTGAAAAGATTTGTCTCAAATAATCCACAATACTCCAGGTAAGTAAGCAATCATATTTGTTGAAGGACATTCAAATGTGCACAGGGGCCAAGATCGTTAACATCTACCCTAATCTTAGTACATGAAGAATAATACATAACAAATCTCATTTGCTGTAAGCTTGATTTGCTTATTAGTTTACCAAAAGGTCACATGCCAAATTTCAAAAAGATCTGACCATTGGGAGGGATTGCTTGAGTCTCCAAGCGTGAATGGGGTTTTAAGGTATTTTGCTCGGGAGGAGCAAAAAATATTAATTTTTCATTAATAAGTTTTGTCTTCACTAGTCGAATGCTTTTTATAAATATTCTTCTGAAATTTTAAATTGAAACAATTATTTTACCCGAAGACTGCAACACGATTGGACTTGAAATACAAAAGTTATTGCGTTAATTGTCGTCCAAAACACAATGCGTAAAATGTACTTATTATGTGCTGGACGACAATTTGGGACCAAAATACAATCTTTGAACCGCAATAACTTTTTTGGTGTCAAGTCCAATCGTGTCTTAAGGTGAAATATTTGTTTCATCTTAGGCTTTATGAAAAATACTCATAAAAAGCAATCAGTCAATGAAGAAAAAAGTTTTTAGAGAAAAACCATTATTTTTTGCTTCTTTCGAGCAGAACTCACGCTAGAGACTCAAGCAACCTCTTCCCATGATCAGATCTTACTGAAATTAGGCATGTGACCTTCTGGTAAACTAATAACCAATTTTAGCTTGGAGTTAGTGTAGGCTTGCCAGATACTTTCAGAAAAAACCGAGAAATTTCACGAAAAAATGTGGGACACAGCCAAAAGAAGCGGGACATTTAAAAAAATATTTAAATAGCTTTGTGCAGCCAAATCTATATGTTACTATCTCAAAAGTTGTTCGTAGAAAATACACTAAGGTTTTTTTTAACGCTGATTGATTTTGCCCAGTTTTTCTTACATGACTTTATTCACACGGTTTTTTTGCCATATACACTGTTATTTTTCACGGTTCTCGCGAATTAACACGTTATTTGAGATTAAATATTTCAAGTCGTACATGTAAACGATAGATTTGATACCGCGTAAAATAAACCTTTGTGAAATTTGTCTAGAAATTAGTTTCTTTGGTTTTTTTTTAAATTGAAAACATAAAATTTCCATATTTATATATTTTGGACAATTGAGTCGAAAAGGGTGTAATATAAGGCAATTTAATTAAGATTCCGTCTAAAAATTTAATCTCTATCATTCTATAATCTATAATTATTTGGAAGCAACTTAAGCAATATTTTCTTCACACATTAGTTGAACGTGCTTCAAGAACACATTAATTAATCAGAATCTTACTGTAATGCTCCCCAAGTAACATTTAAAGTTTTATAGCGGGTTACTAGATAAAGTTTTGGTTTTATAAGGGGCTTTAGGAGTCCAATAAAACTATCGGTGTTACTTGGGCTCTGATGTTATTCAGTATTATCTTATATAAACTATGAAAAATGCTGCTTATTTTGAGAAAAAGACGCATTTGAAAGTTTTTCTATTCGCCACAGAATTCAAATTGGAACTAAAGTTTGATTTTCTCCAGTGTTAGTCAGTCAACTTTTTGAAAGTTTTCCAAGAAAACTTGGGACATTTTGAGGAAAAAGTGGGACAGCGGGACATTTAACAAAAAACGGGACATGTCCCGCTTTTGCGGGACGGATGGCAACTCTAAGTTAGTGAGATTAATCATGTTTTATTCTTGCTATACTAAGATTAGTACACCGCGGTTCCTTAAATAATTAAAAAATACTAATATTTCTGTTTCAGTAAATTAATCATAACCTCGTCAATTTTCAACCGAATTTGATAAATAACCACTCGAAATCTTTATTTCAAATTTACATTTCAGGTCCATAGAAAATCAGATTTTTTTAAATGTTATTATCGAGTCTAAAACTGTTAATGAAACATAATTTTCTCTAAAAAATGCTTTTTTTTAACATTTTTTCTTTCATAAGTTGACTAATATCAAGAATACTGTTGAACTTACGCAAAAATGTAGTTCATTAGATCGATAGCAGCTTAATTTACCTTCAATATGTAAAAAAGAGATTCCAAATTAACGCTATGCAGTCCGAGATATATACATTTTAGTACAAGTACTTATTAATTTTTTTTAAATTTTTTTATTTGAAGCATAACTCCAAAACTGTTCTGCTGAAATTTTTTTTAAATTTTTTTTTCGGAACAGACAAAACAGAATATAATGCATAATATCTTCTACTTCTTTGCCGCTTCTAGGACGTTTACCTACAAAGATAATGGTTTTCAGTAAAATCTAGGATAAATCATGTCGAATAAAATGCAAAATAAATTGAAACTTCTTATTTGACAATCGACTTAGATGAAGCTCGAATTGAGGCAAGATATCTTCAAAATAGTTGTTAAAAAGAATAATGATCCTTATATCTTTATCATTTTAATACCGAACGATGATATATCATTGTTGTTATTTTTGCTCATCCCATGTGGCCCTTATACCGAATGTTAAAAAACTTAAAAGAAAAGTTGTTATATTATTCATTCTGTCTACAATACATTGCTTCAATCTTTTGTAAAACTCTTCAAATGAGATAGTTCATTACGGTATTTAAAGGGTTAGGCATGTCTGAAAAAAATTGATGAACCGGAAAAAAAATCTAGACATCATTCCCAAATATACATGCGTTTTTCATTTTTCTTTTCAACATGGTATTTTTTAACACATAAAATGCATTGTAGATACAACTACGGTCAGACCGACCATGTGATGAAAACCGCAAAAGATACAGGAACAAGGGAGGGAAAGAGCGTGGAGCTCCCTGCCAAACGCTTCATATATAGTTGTTAAGGAATTATTAGAAATGAAACTTCCTCGTTGTAACATTTGAAAAGATTGTTATCTTACGTTGCAAGATTCAATAAGCAATAATAATATTAATAGTTATTATTAATCTATATTATATGGCTTTATTATAAAGTTACATATGTAGTTTAAACTTCCAAAAATATTAACTCCTCTTCGAAATAAACCTTAAGGGGGGGGGGGGGGGGGGGGGGAGGGTCTAACGGGTAAAAAAAACATCATTTTCACGATTTTTTTCTAGAGCTATCGTTCGAACAAATGTATTCAAATTTTTTGCATTATACAAAGCATGGTTAAAAGAACATTTAGTATTTTTTTCGTAGAAAAATATTGAAAAATGAGCCGGTGACGGAGCACTTTCGAGGATGCCTTTAAGAAAACAGGATTTGCGGTGGACACTGTATCTCAGCACAGAATCATCTGAAGTCAAAAAATCAGAGCAAAATATTTTTAATAGATGTTTTTCTGGACCCCAACGTTTTTATTTTACTTAAAAAAAATTTATGAAATTTTTGTGGCTGTTTGAAGTAAAAACTACGATTTTTCACGAAAAAATCCGCCATTTTTTATCTGTAAAATCTCCCCAAAGTAAAAAAAATAAAAAAGAAAAACGTTGGGGTCGGGTATTTTATATGTAGAAAATATGTTCCAAATTTGAAAAGAATCGGATAAGTAGTTTTCAAATGACGATGTCCACGGACTTTAAAAAAGTGCTTTCGAGAAAAACGCGTTTGAAGTTTCTGCTCTTGCTTTCTTGCAGTATAAGATAAGAGGAGATAAAGGCCTATAATTTCTACAGTTTTTCTACAATTGACTTGAAAATTTGACACAATATTCTTGAAATGTTTTACAATTAGAAAATAAAAAAAAAATAAAAAATCGATTTTTTGAAAGTGTTAGACCCTACCCCCCCCTTAATCAAATGGATAGATCTCACCATAAAATGATGATTACTGTGCCAAGAGGGCCTGGGATACATCCAGAGGAAACTTGGAAGTGATTAACTAATTTTGAATTTTTTCTTCTCTGGAAAGCTTTTCCGGCCTAATTCCATTTCAATGCAGGTACGTAATCCAATTCGGAAAATTTGGGTCTGCACCATTCGATTCCCTTCACTTTTGCTGTAAATTTTCGAAAACTTTCTCTGTTTTGAATTTTGCTTCTGAGAAAAACACAGCCGTCATCACCGCAGCAAAGCCTACCTTGCTTCTTGAGCATTTGGTAACTGATCTAGAGTCTTTTTCCGAAGCATATTTATTTTGGATGTTTACAATTAGATTTCAAATAGCTTAAAAATAAGCTGTTCTAGCTGAATATTGTCAGAAAATTATGTTTCAGTACATTACGAAGTTTTCCAAACTATAAATTTTATACAAATTGTTTGAGCAAAACAAGAGAGATATAGCAATTTCAGTCAGGAGTGTAAACAATTCTGGGACGAATAAGGGTTAAAACCAAGGTTATTTTATTACTAGGTTTTCTGACTTTCACAGTAAGTAGGCGAGGAGTGCGCGGTGATGAGTGGTAGCAAGTGGTAAGCTCGTTACGTTTGTTAGTAAACATAAAAAAATTGTATTCAAAGGCAGTTTTATTTTTGAATCTCCTCTTCTCGAATATTGAGAAATTTGTGTTCCATGTTTAAGCAAGTGCCATCTCTTCCGTGGCGAGTCCTACAAAGAAAATGAATTCTTCTCCAATGAGTACGGAATGTAACAAAATATTATTTTATTTTTTAAAAGGTTCAAATGTTACTCTGATTGATTAGACCCCGGATCGCCGATTGAGTGCCATTCCCTTCCTGGATTTAGACACGGTGTTCCGAAGGCATTCAGGCAACGTAATGACGATTAAATGTAAATTTATGACCGATGAACAGCTGAAAGGTGAGGTGAAGCAATCGATAAGCAAATCTCGCTTATAACCCCAGACGCTTTCAGTGGTCAGATTTGGCAAGATTCACCGAATACTATTTCTAAGAATCGTACATTCAAGAGCTTCCCGGAGTCGAAGGTTGTGGAAACATTCCTCAGCTGGCATGTTTATTGAAAACGCTGTCCAGCAAGAACAAACTTCTCTTTTTTCGTTTTTGAAGTGATAATCCATCTAGAACCATCCTGCTACAATTAAGAAATATTAAGAAAGCTATAAACTTCAATTATAATTATTATATTTCATCAGAACAGAACGACAGAATTACATTCAACAACCTATTATTTATTATTTCTATATTTTAAATTTTGTATTTAATCACACAACGCTGTTTAATTTGTCCTCATGATTCGATACGTGTAGATTGTATAAATTCTTCACTAGTGGGCGGTTCTGGTTCACTTTATTAGTTACAATTTTTTCTTGATGACAAGAATAAGTCTGGTTAGCCAGCGGGTTTGGTGATATTGCGATTGCGATTCCTCAGCAGAGGTTTTACGTTCATCTTCAACTAGAACGAACGCTACTTACGGGACTGGGTGATGTAACGTAAAATAAAACATTTTGATCCCATCCGGTTTAAATTTTTTTCACTCTCCTGCAGGAGTGTTTTCCGTATCAAACAGTGAAACCCGTCTCCCGGTTATTGTATCGCAAGGAAATCTGTAATTGGAAAATGTAAACCTATGTGCTTATTTTTCGTTTATTTAAATCATATCTACCTGCACGTCTCGCTTTCTGGAGACCTGCTTCAAAAAATGACCATAATTCAACGAAGAATATCCAACATTCATTCCGCAACAGGGGAATCAACCGAACACGATCCCTAGCGAAGGGAAATGAACAAATTCTTCTTTATGTTCCAACTGACGATGGTATCCTCGAAGTAGATTCTAGCTTCTCGACACTTGAAGGTATCCTTTGAGTTAGGGTCCTCAGGAGTCTTCCAGATCAATAAATAAATAATACTTTTGTTACTTTGATTTATCAGCCTAGCGGTGAAAAGTGATGTCCTTTTTAGTAGGGACATCTAAAGATTAGGAAATTTTTATATAGATGGATAGAAGGTTAGAAGAAATGAAAGATGGTGAAAATGAGCGGGTAGAATTTGTCTAGAAACATTTTTCACCATCTTTCATTTCTTCTAACCTTCTATCCATCTATATAAAAATTTCCTAATCTTTAGATGTCCCTACTAAAAAGGACATCACTTTTCACCGCTAGGCCGATAAATCAAAGTAACAAAACAAAAATTACGGTGGTTAATCTCTTCATAAAATTAAATAACTTTGGCCAAAAAGAAATAAAAACACGACATCATAGCATCGGTGGTTGGTCACTATCAGACTATCGACCGTACCGTTTCGCATGCAAACCCCGCATGTAACGAATGCGAAGATAACAAACTGAGAAGACTTAAACATCGATAGATGCGTTTCTGAGTTAAAGGGAGCTTATCTGAGCGATCACATACCATCTTTTTGTTCGTCCGCACTACAAGTTCTCGCTTGTGGGGCGGACCACGCTAAGCCTACTAATGTGTGGTGGTAGATGCAACTCTATCTGTATCTACCACTTCATAGTAGTAGGCTCGTGAGGAACAAAAATTTGGTATGTGATGGTAATGCTTCTAGACAAATTCTACCCGCTCATTTTCACCATCTTTCATTTCTTCTAACCTTCTATCCATCTATATAAAAATTTCCTAATCTTTAGATGTCCCTACTAAAAAGGACATCACTTTTCACCGCTAGGCCGATAAATCAAAGTAACAAAACAAAAATTACGGTGGTTAATCTCTTCATAAAAATAAATAATACTTTTCACTAAATTCCGGCTCAAATCAAATTTTACGTATGATAAAACTAAAGGAAAACCGAATGCTTTGTTGGTAAACAAACGCAACGTAGCCTTGGTAGCCAATTTGAAAAACTAACATGGCTGATTCGGAAATTTTGTAGATCAGTACACCTACTATATACCCCCCTTGGTTAAAACTAAAAAAAAACACAGACTTCATATGAACAATTTATAAACAATAATCGCCTTATGCAGGAGTGTATACCTTCAACTAATTTAACAAGCGAAGCCCACTAAAACCGTTTCAACTTTACAGTATCGGGGCAAGACAAATTGATTAGCAGGTGTCAATCGGCTAAACAAATGCTCACTGACCAAATACAATAATATACCTACCCATTCCGAACAATGACGCCGACTGACATCTTGCGGTTTTGACTCCGGCTCTCGAGACTGACGGCTAGCGAAAAATTGAATAAACATTCAATCAGTAGGCTGGTATTATGTGGGCCAATTTCTGCGCGTGGGAAACGAGAGCCCTCCCCCAACAACCCCCATGCCATCGAATGGAAACAAAAAGACGAGCTCACGCGACCACGTGGTGCGGTTCTGTCCCTTTTTTCGAGACAAAACACCCTCGCGCCCTCGCGCAGCAACCAATTCAAGCAGAAAAAAAGTACCCATAAAGAAGCCGCACCGAAACAGCTTCAACGTTCATTTATCAAGCCTTAAAAAGTTCACGGTATAAAAATAACAAAACATTCGCTATTTTCTACTTTCCACCAAGCGACCGACCATCTCCCATTTGTTGGAAGCACTTTACACGCTTATCAACCATAACTGATATCTGGGAACAATTCGGACTGGCAAAAATATCGTATAACAGAAACGGCCTAAGACTAAAATTTATAAAAAATCGCATTTCCTAGCAATAACAGCTCATTAGTGCTCTAACTAGCGATTTTTTTTTTGAGTAACCATATCGATAGTTTTCGAGCAGAAAAGAGCTAGATAAAACTAAACGTGCAAGTTCAATCAGAGCGGCGGCTCTGGTGGGGGACGTTCAAAAGTTTTGCACAGATCAGCTGTGACCAGCATAGGCGGGGGCTGACCAGGGGGTGATTTTTTTAGGCCTTTTTGCGCAACCGACTCATCTTGGCCTAGTGGAGCACACGATGCGCCACGAGGTAAGGTAGGCATCTACCATACTTTAAAAGCTGTCACAACATAACGCTTTTTTATGCTTCCTTTTAGCGTAAAAGACCCTTCGGCAGGTAAAGCTAACATAGGTACTCTTTGGGGGCCAAATCGTGACGGAATCGTGTAGTGAGGAGACATTTTATTGCTAGAAATTTTTGATTGATGCATTTGGCGTGGTTCGCTGTTTTTCTACAAATGGTGGAATAAAATGAAATTCTAATGGAATTGAAATAATGCTATACAAAACAATTCAATACTTTAAATTAGAAATTAGACTTAAATTTTCTAAATTCTGAAGCCTAGATACTATGTAGAAAACATTATTTAATGAATTTCCATAGCTCTGATTAGATTGATAGTAACTTAAAAGTGGCTCACAGTAATTTAGAAGACAATTTCATTATTGAAAGTTTTCTCGAAATACGCTTGATTTCTACTAACACTACACCCATAGAAGAGGTTATAAAAATCCAATGCCTTTTTAGCAAATTTCTGTGCTGAAAATGCGCTGTGTACTGTTCCAAAGATGATATGATTGGAAAGGCACTACAGGCATACAGACTCGAACTTCCAAGCAAACTGATACATGACCACTTTATTCAAGCGAAACAAGAAACATTTTTATGGGATTTGCATCCTATTGAATAATTTATCAAGTAAAAAAAATAGTGAGAATCAAACTCACTGCAACATCTTATCTCGGCTTGCCAGTCCGATATCTTACCCAGTGCACCATTTGAGTCGGTTAGCAAACGAAACTTTGTTGTCATAGTCTTTCTGCCACCGTCGACTACCAAAAAAGGAGACATGGGATATGTTTTGTTGGGTTTCTTTCAGAAAAATGCAATCTAGTTGCGTTGGGAGTACTAATGGCGTTATGAAAGCTGTGGCAAAGGAATTTTGACCGAAATACAATTAAAAACGACCGATTAAAACGTATTTAAAAGAACTTATATTTTCACGTCTAATCGTACTAAAGTTTGGAGACAAAAGGTTATGGCGGCAGTTCGCCTGTTGAAGACAGGGTTGCCGATCTGTCAGTTTATAGGAACAAGGCGATATATTACACAGCGAATGATGTAGAGCAACAAGGAATGGATGCCAGCAATGAAAAATAATAATAATAATTCCACCTCCAACAAAGTTCATTATTGGAGTTGAGTCTGGGTGTCTGGGTGGAGTTTGTGGGTGTAGATAGCTATAGAGTACGAAAGTAAACCGAATGCGCGAGTTGTCGTTATTCTTCCTCATCGATTGCTACAATGAGACGAATTTCAGCACTACTTCTCAACAAACGCATTCACAGCCTCCCAACTGTCTTCGGCGGCTGAAGATGGGATTGCTCCTGTTCAACGACACGCTCTGGACTTCAATTGTCGCTTTCATTTGCATGAAGCTCTTGCCACTGTAGCAGCTCGACGATTGTTCATCTAGCTTCCGGGTCGACGATCTTCCAGTGGCAACGACCTGTTGATTTTTGGCTTGACGACATCCAACTGGCTTTAAGGTCGGATAACCTTCCAGTTGGATCCTGGTCCAACGACCTCTACGGCCAATAGCTATGGCCCAACAACTTCACATGGCTCCGTTAGAACGACCTCGTATAGTTCCGACTCGACGCACTTCTTTTGGCTCGAAGCCTCACCAACGGTACGACGATATTCTAGTGAACCCGGCACAACGACCTCCCAAAGGCTCTGCATTAACTTTCTTCCAGTGACTCCTGGTCCGACGACCTCCACTTGGCTCCAATACGACGATCTTCCATTTGATATCCGATCTCAACTTCATTGCTCCGGCTTGACGACCTTCTATGGTAACAGTTTGGCGATCTCTACCGGGATCTGGCCCGACGACCTATCATGGTCCGACGACCGCCTCGTGGCCGCAGTTCAATTACCTTCAATGGCTCCGTTTTGACGACCTCTTTTGGCTCGATCCCTCATCGAAGGCGCGGTGACCAGTCAGTGTACCCGCGACAACGACCTCCCGATGACTCCCCAAGCAATCAAAAGTTGCTTTTTTGCTTAAATATGGAATTCCGAAGTTCACATTGAGCTGAAGAAATGTTTTACGGTAGCTTCAGGTAACTCATGTCACGTATTAGTTTCTCAGGAACCATCGCTTTTTGAAAGGTTAAAATATCGATAACGAACTTCCAATCCGCTGTTGAAACTTTTTTCAAGAAAGTCGCAAACGTTCGCTAAACACTTTCTAACGCACCGTTCAACATATGTTGAGGTGTTTTAAAGAACCTATTTGGGAATTCTAAGCGACATGTAACATTTAGTAAGAACTAGCTGATTTTACCCGGCTTTACTCGGGTTCACAAAAAATATAAATCAGAATGAGTGGTTTGATTTTTCGAAATGTTTGTAAGTATTTTGAAAGTGTTTATTGAGATTATTCACTGTGTTTATCGATTTAATTTTTTTTAGAAGAAGCATATAGTTTTGAGGATTATCAATAGAATTTCAAAATAATTTCCTATTCCTTTCCCTATCACGAAAAACATTTTTTTCACCCACTATTTTCTAAGAAGCTCGAATAGATTTGGCCTTAAATTTTTTGACTGCAATTGATAAAATAATATTTTTATCATTTCCATCCTCCAACCCATGAAAATCACTTTTGGAGATTATCCCACTTTTCAAGATGGATGATCTCCCTGTACAATGGTATATTTAAGTTTTATTCACTTAAAAATTTCTAAAATTACTTCTGAACCTTGTTGAACTATGTTTAAGACTCATTTTGCATGTTTTCAATTGTGTGGGTGCTTTTTTCGCTTTTTTAATTTAACACTGTTTTATGGTTAGTTTTTGTTAAATGTTGAAAGTTTCACTAAAAATTTCTTGGAGTTATCGAAAACAAATCATCCCTGAACCGAAATTACCATTTTAATGTTATCGAAATGGTCTTACTTGAGTTCTATATCAATTTTTGAACCTCGCACACAATCATTCCAATAATTATATTAAGGGGGGAGTAGGGTCTAACGGGTATAAAAAAACACAATTTTCACGATTTTTTTCTGGAGCTATCGTTCAAACAAATGTATTAAAATTTTTTGCATTATACAAAGCATTGTTTAAAGAACATGTAGTAATTTTTTCGTACAAAAATATTGAAAAATGAGCCGGTGACGGAGCATTTTCGAGGATGGCTTTTAGAAAACAGGATTTGCGGTGGACACTGTATCTCAGCACAGAAACATCTGAAGTCAAAAAATCAGAGCAAAATATTTTTAATAGATGTTTTTCTGGACCCCAACGTTTTTATTTAACTTAAAAATATTTTTATGAAATTTTTGTGGCTGTTTGAAGTAAAAACTACGATTTTTCACTTAAAAATCCGCCATTTTTCTCCTGTAAAAACTCCCCAAAATAAAAAAATCAAAAAAGAAAAACGTTGGGGTCTGGTATTTTATATATAGAAAATATGTTCCAAATTTGAAAAGAATCGGATAAGTAGTTTTCAAATGACGATGTCCACGGACTTTAAAAATGTGCTTTCGAGAAAAACGCGTTTGAAGTTTCTGCTCTTGCTTTCTTGCAGTATTAGATAGGAGGAGATAAAGGCCTATAACTTCTACAGTTTTGCTTCAATTGACTTGAAAATTTGATACAACATTCTTGAAATGTTTTACAATAAGAAAATAAAAAAAATAAAAAAATCGATTTTTTGAAAATGTTAGACCCTACCCCCCCCTTAAAGAGTGATCAATGTTTAAATTCTTTTAAATCAGTTGTTTGAACTCGTATTACCAAACGGGTTTTTCTAAATTGTATGGTAGAATTGAACACATTGATGGCCAAAAATTAATCAAAAGTTATAAATTGGTCAATGAAATCGAATTGTATAAAACTAAAAACCTCAGATTTAATTACCTAATTAATTTTCTAACCCCCCCTGCGGCTATAGAAGTCTTGAAATTGCAGCGTTTAACGTTTAACTCTGAATCTAATTAATTTTTCTTGCTCTATAAGATATCTTAAAAATATGAAAATGGTTGGTTCTTAAAAGCTGGAGTCTATGAAAATCAGTTCATTAGTTTTTCAGCATTCAGTCCAAATAGTTTTTCAGCTGAAGAAGCTAGTTTACTCTTCACTGTTCAGTTCACTGTATTTTCTTGTAGACTCTCAAAGCTCCCGGGCGGCGCGGTAGGGAGCACTTTGAAAACCACTTCAATTCTAGTCAATATATTTCTAACAGGGTAATTGTATTTTCCTATTCTTATTTAAGGCTCATTATTGCAATCAAATACCTCGTACCAGTAGGTACCATGTGCTTTGAAAAGTAGAAGGAAAAAAACCCGCCAAAAATTTCGTTATGAATTTTTAAATCATAAGCAGGCTTTGATTTGCTGTCCAGTACACGTGAACTCTGGATGGTAGTTTCTAATGCCCAGCCCATGGGGGTGGTAAAAACAATCCCGCCAAAAGAAACGAAAATCGGTCGACAAAATGGTGCCATGACTTTTGGTTCGTGGGAGAAAAAACGAAAGTTGTATGGGAGGGTCCCTTTTCTTAGATGGGAGGGACTCAAAACTATTACTAAAACCTTACCCTGGTTCAACTATATCTCTGTACCCAATTTCAGGCTGATCGGTTCAGCGGTGTGGATTTGTATAAGGTGCATACAAACAAACAAACATATATAGTCCAACTCATCTTTATATATTAGATTTTTAGAATTTTTCTTATCAATGTTGATATATTCGAATAAATTTTTAATGATGAGAATTTTTGTTATTATGTATTAAGTGTACTGAAGGTCCTTAAAACGAAATAAGGTATAATCTATCGACCAACCCATTCAACCATCTCAAGTGACATTAAGATTAAATACTAATTATTACAGTGGCAATGAACTTAATATTACTGGACTGGTCGAGACGCAAGTAACACAGATTAAGTTAATAGGCTTTTTTGAGTTTTAATATTTATTTATGAAGACTTTTCCATGGCATCCAATTTTTTAAACGGTTCTATTGTAAAATAGGAAATGCTTCATTTATCGTGTTTTTTTTAAAGAGCCCTGAAAGTTTAGCTAAAACTTGAATAAAACACTATCTCAAGAGTGTTGTAAAAAAATTGCTAAAGTATTGCTAAAGCTTCAATAAAATACATACTTTCCTGTTTTTATCAGGGCTTTGGTATCTGTTTTAATAAAGCACTCAATGCGCTTTTGAAACTAGCATTCAAATATACAGTATTGACAGTATATACAGTATACAGTATATTTGCGTCATTCAATCCAGAGTTAAAATTCTTTCCGGATAAACCACCCTTGAAAATTTCTAAAAGACTGCAGCCATTGGCTTCTCCTCAGCAAAGACGGAGAAATGGAGCTTCATCATAAACGAAAATGCGCATTCTAAGTTTTCATCAGCCTCAACAAGTTTCGGATGATATAGTAAGAAAGAAAACCGCTAGCATTTGCCGATCATCGAAAATTACGATTTATTTGAAGCGTAAGGCAGTTCTGATTGCCGTAAGCAAAACATCCAAAGCACGTTTTATAGAATCGTTTTATCGCTTCCAATTACAAAAATATCCATTTGATTATAGTTCGATATGCTGCATACTATTAATAATAGCTTTTCTTAAGCTGTTAACGTACTGTTTGCAGAAAAAAAAATCCCATACAAATGTTTTAACAGTTTTTGACAGTTACCAAATCTAACAACATATTCGAAATACAATCATCTCGGAATACACGATTCAGGCAATGTATTTTACAATTTCTATAATCGCTTATAAAAAGTTTTTTACGCTTCATCAAGTCGCCGTTTGACGATTTAAGACATCGTTTGGTTATAATCCTCATTTATGTGGGTTATTATTTGAGGCCAGGTTTTTGATGATAAAAAATGATCTAGCCCAAAACACTATGAGGTTATTTGATAACAATACCTACTTTTTATTTAAATACTAGCTGATCCCGTATGAACTTCGTTTCGCAAGCAATTTAAAAAATGTGATAAAATAAGATTATGTTTTTCAAACAAAGTATGATATTCCTTACACTGAATAAACAATAACTTTTCAGTAAGAGCATTCTTATTTAAAAGATAGTGTTAACGCGTTAATTTAAGCCACATTAATGAATCTCATAATGCGGAAGCAAAACGAGAGCAAACAAACCTATTGAGAGCAAATTTATCGCAGACTGGATACTCTTTTGGCACAGCTGATCAACACCCGATCAGCTGACGATCGAGGCAGTCAAAATTTACCACCGAAGAGATCGGATATAGCTCCACAATACAAAATAAAGATAAAGTCGAAAGCGCAAGTCAAGTTATTCTTTAAAGTTGTATAATAAAAAGGCATATCTTTGAAGACAATATAAAATGTTTTGAAAGTCAATCCGCGCTTCTGAATTCATCCGAAAGTGTTAAAATAAGTCGTTATAAACTGCAAAAGATAGAAAACGATCACAATCACACAACGTATCTGTTTCTTTCCAAAATCCGTTCTTCAATTCGTACGTTTAACATTTAATTTTATAACAAATCAAAAAGTTGTATGAATGCCTTTTGCCAAGCAACAAATCGAAATGTTCTCATTTACTGCAACAAACTTTTCTTACTCAAAAATGGATAAATCCATCATGAGCGTGTATTCCATTCAGAGAAACGTCAAACGAAGCTGTGATTCGAGGCCTCTTAAATCTGTTTTAAAACTGTTTATTGAAATTGTTTTATTACGACATTTTTCTAACTGGCTTAAAACCATTTTAAAACTGTGTTACAACTGCTTTAAGATTATAAATATTAATTTACTAAACGCCATGTTGATTGTGAAATACATTCGAAATTACTGAAGCCATCTTGCTGGAAATAATATTATTATAACAGAAACTAGACATTTTCAACTAATTTGACAATGTTTGCGGTACTATTTGTTGTATAAGTAATGAATTTTAACGCAAAAAAATTGCAACATTTGAGCAAATGAAAATGTTCCTTAAATTATTATTTTTTAACTAAAAAAATTCTTAAAATGTGGTCAACCCCGATTATATTTGAGGCGCGCTTATGTTTTGATGTTATTTCGTATATATTGCACCAGAAATTTGAGGTTGCAGGAAGTTTTATGCCAAGATATATTGAAATCGAAAACGAAAATATTTTTAAAATAATTTAAATGAAATCTTCACCAATCACCAAATGCATGGGAGGCACAATTTTCCCGTATGTTTGGATAACGTGCCACTATTAAGTCTACTCCCATTCTGAAGTGATAACACGAAAAAAAAACATGGAACTGAAAGCTCCCACAGTGAAATTGCTATTACATTCTATGACGCAGTTTTAAAAGTGCTGTGGGCAGTTTTAAGAGAGCTCTGAAGGGTTTCTTAAAGCTATGTTTATAAGGTCGAATAAAACTATTCTGTTGGATGTTTTATTGTAACTTACAGAATTAGCTTTAACACGTTCGTCGCCACGCTCATTTTGGTAGTTTTGCTAACCGGGCCCAAAGAAATTTTCAGAGAGAGAAAGCAAAGAGGGAGAACTCCCATATTTGAAACGTGTGGCGATGCTGAGCGGTAAACTCAAGTAAGAGAGCATCACCTGGTTTTTGATGTGAAGGGGCCCCCCAGGAAATACACCCCTCTGCCGAATATGGGTGACGTGGCGACGAACGTGTTAAAGACGCTAACAAAATAGGGCCAACTTGATGTTAGCTCTAAAGTAGTTGTGCAAAAGCATAGAATATTCTTTGGCTTATAAAGTAGCTTTAGGAAACAGTCTTAAGTGAGCTGTGAAGGTTGGCATAAAACTTAAATTGTCACTTGGGGAGGCTGCATGGTGAGTTTCATTGCAACCTAGAGAGCAGCAGTTCAATTATCTCGAGTAAGTAGCTTTTGTTATCAAAACCATATGATTGAAATCAATGAGATAGATCATGATAGACTGACAACTTAGCGATCTTTCATCTTGTTGTCAGAGCATTCTATTAACCAGATTTTTTTTACATTCTCTTAGAAGCTGAATAGTATTCTCTTCAGCCACTTATTTAATCATACTTCAAAATAGCTTTAAGAACGGTACTAATAAGCATTCTCTTCAGACAGAAACGAGAGCTGATAAAGCTTCTATGAACCTTTTTCTGATTGCTTGTGTCTGTATCGACTTCCTTTTAGTGGCTCTGGTTTCTGGCTCGACGATCTTTCGATGTTTCCTGCCTCGTTGACCTTCCTTGGCTTCGGTACGTTGTACTCCCATTAGATTTGGCTAGTTGAGCTTCAACTGCTGATTCCTTTCCTCTAGTGCTGGCCCATAACCTGGTGTTGCAGCACTTTGGACAGTGGAAAGGAGTATTTGACTATTTGGTGGTAAAACTTGGAATAACTCCAGAAGCATCGTGTAACGATGTAGTTCATCGGCTGTAATCATCGACTGTACAACCATGCCAACACCGGATCCATCATGAACTGATCGTCGTTGATCAGCTGTACTCAATAACTGGACTTCTTATCTTCATTGAAAGTAGGTATTAGAAAAAGACGTGGTTTGACGCTGCGAAGAGATACGAATGAGATCTGCTGAAAGGTGCGTCACGTCAACATCTCAGCGATTCATCAATATTTAAGCATCAAGTTTTGCAACCGTACAACAATAACGGATTTGACGTTCGAGTTTAAGATTCGGATTTTGGTTTGTGGGGAGATCGCTTTGGGATCGCTTCGCGGTTTGAGAAGTTCTGCAACTTGTATGTACATATGTAGTCCAGCTCGTTTCTGTGCATTTTGGACGTAGTTCTGCGACATGCCGATCTTTATAGCCAAATCACGGCTTAAGACGTTGGGGCTTGCTTTGAACATCCGCTTCACCTTTCCCTCCGTCTTCTTGTTCTCCGGTCCCGGTTTTCTTCCAGCAACTTTGCCGTGGTCCGACGTCAACCGCTCCCGGAACCGCTTCAACACTCTAGAAAAGATTGAATGATGAATGTTCAACATTTTTTCCAACTGCCGGTGCGACAGGTCAGGAAACTCCAGTCGTTTGGAAAGAATTTTTTCTCTCGACTCGCGTTGATTCACCTCCATTTTCGTTGAATCGAAAAACACGACTTCAAGTTTGACAGCATGTAAACAATACACATCAATGAGAAAGTGTGCAAAATTTGGTTGATTTTACCCAATGGTAAAAAAAGTTATGCCCTGTTGAATGTGTCGCTATAATTTCGTGTTCGCCCTTTAATTACCACATAACTGGAAGGATTTTCCGAAATTGATTTTGAAAATGGAATCTATGGTAAACACTGGTGAGATCTGTCAAGGTGGCAATTGAAGATGGGTACTGGGTAGTCTGAAAACTAACTTGAAGGCACGAAAGGTTCTAAACTTTGAAAGTAGAAGCTGAGGGCATTTTTAACTTAAGGTCTTTGATCTACTTTCTCCGGTTGAGCGGAATTTGAAGCGTTTACTCCTATCCACGAAGAGTTCCAAAGACCTTAGACAACTTGCGGTTCTTTTTGAACTACAAACGCTTCAAGGAAAGTTCTAAAAAGGCAATTCAATATCTTCTGAAGACGTTGGAAAAAGAGAACCTTTCAATTCTAAGATGGTAGGACAAGTAATTCCAAAGCAACAAAAATGAAAGACTCATAAAATAAAGCTCCATAAAACTGCCCGCAATACTTTCGGATGTACTGATAAAATATAACGGATAAGTTTTTGAAAAATGACTGTCGACAACTTTCAAGACAATTATTTGAATCTGAACGACACAGTTCCAAACTTGCTTTGAGAATGATGGTTGATGCACTTGCTTACACTCGGAAATCCTCTCTTTCTTTTCCATATGATAACTGCTGCCATGAACAAAACCAATCAAAAAGTTATCGGGAAAATCTAAACAAATAAATAATAAATTGAACTTATCCCACCCTACCGTCCAGATGCAGCAAGTTTTTGCCACCATCATCGGTGCTGTTGCTGCTGAAAAAAACCTCTACAAGTTCGATCGCCGGTTGCACCGAGATCATCTTGCGCCTCAAGTTTAGCGCCCGCAGGGTCCGGACTCGAGGTGCATCTTCATCAATACCCGGACCCGGTCAACTCGGAAGACTCTGCCTGATCTGTTCCTTATGCCGAGTTGCATAGACCAAGCCAAGTAAAAAAAATACTCAAGCCTAAGCTCGTCGTGTTAAAAATTCGCTTCCAAAGAGGAGATTTGCCACAGGTCTGCCTTGGTGGCAGTCTGGAAAGAAAAGTTCAAAAGTTGAAAGAAAGTTGGTTTGACGCCTTACGTAATGGGCCGTGCCGTGAACAGCTGGGCTGGAGGTTCCCCTCCGGATGTCGCGCTGCGCATCGGTTTGTTTGTAACAGGTTCATTGATGATTACTGTTTTTGTTGTTTCTCCGTCCCCCATCAGCATGTCCAAAGCTAGATTTGAGGTTAACTGTACTGTTCCGGATGTGTGACTATAGGTTTGGTTGCAGTGTGGGAATTAGCTGAAAAAATGTCAACCGATATAGAAAATTTATGCGGGCTTGAATTAGCTGAAGGGTGGTCCAAAAGCACGATGTGTTTGGGAATCAAAACCTTGGGAGCTATATTTATTCCTTGACGGAAAACGCTGGGTCAATTTTCGGATGGATCGATCCACTCCAGAAAGATACTATGACACTCGGACTTTTGTACGAATGGAGAAAACGTGGAAACTTACTTTTTAACTTTGATGCACCTACCTTCTTCAAGTTCCTAAATCAAGCTAAGGCAAAGAAGTTATCAACAGTTAAAAAAGTAAATGAATATCTATTTGAAGGTTAATTTCAATTATTTTTGACGGTCGCCATAGAGGCAGAAGACGACTTTGAAATACTCGTGGAATTCGTTCCGCAATTTTTGTTAAAAAAAAAGTTAAGGACCAAATTCAAAATCATTAGTGAATTTACAAAATAAAAATAGTGGCTTATTACCTATTGATTTGCCAATCGGAAAGGATTACAATGAAATAATTTGATACTATACTAGCTGATTTACCCGGCTTTGCTTGAGTTCTCCAAACATCCCATCCAAAATCAAAAGCTTCTCATTTTTCTCATTTCAGATTCCCGAGACTCAAGCTTTTGATCCCGAGAATGTCCTTTGCAAAACACTTTTTTGTTGTTGTCAATAATTTAATTTCGTGGGTTTATTCTTTTAAATTTGTATTTAAATAAATTTAAAATCAATCAGTTTGTTTTATTCTTTTTTTCTGGAATTTTCATCCTTTCGGATGATTCATCCTTAATCAACCAGTCTGAATTGCAGTGCCCAGTGGTCCAGATCAAACATTTAGCGAGACCAAATTATTAACGCAAAGGGGTTTCTTTTGAAAAAAGTAAATTATTAGGACGTGTCAATACCATGGAAATTAGCGATACTAATTTATTACGGTGAATAGATAGAGTATAGAAATATTCTGCAAAGCTATAGATTGTATCTTTTAAACTTTGCTGAACTTTTCAAAGTCGTGCAATGAAACGGTAATGTTTTATGATTTTAAAAAAGTAGGTCGTGTCCAGAAAAAACGGGCTTCGCTTATATCTTTTTTTTTTAGAAACTCTACAAGTTTGATGTTTTCTAAACACTTTATCAACAAAACAAAACCCATCGTTTCCTCGAAGACTGTGCATGGCTATCTTATTGTATTTTGAAGCTAGGAGCATTACTGTGTTCAAATTAATCAATTTTTGAGCTCCATATCACCAATTGGGGTAAAAGAAAAAAACCGCTTTTTGTTGCATCAACTAGGTTGTAACACAAATGATAGATACTGAAAAAACTAGAGAGGTGTTTTTAGTATAACTCATTTTTTTTATTTTTGACCATTTTTTATTTTCATGTTTTTTTTTAAACAAAAAAAAAACCCTTTTTTTGGCAAAAATATTTCTGTTTTTCTGCAGATAATGATCTCTGATAGCGCAATATCAGGCGTATTACTTTGTATGTCATGTTTGGCGAGCTTGATTTTGGAGATTCATTCGATCAGGCGAAATGGGAGTTCCATACACCCGAGCAGACTTATATGGAAAAATTATACCTAATTCGATTCACCTCGTTAAGCCAGCCTTTTTCAAGAAATTTTGGAAGCATAACGATGCCATATTCTGGGCTCATCCCATAGCAAAATAAAGAAATCACTGTGCTCTCAAAATTCTTTTTGAAACGATATGGTTAAAGGAGGCATCATTAAAGTTTCAGAAAAACCTGCACTCGTCATGAAAGAGGTATCCGTGAATAGAAATTGAGACCCAAATTTTGACATTGTACCACTTTGTTTCAAGGCATGATTGGAAAATTAGGTATAGTTCTGCCACAAAAGTCTGCTCGGGTATATGGAACTTCCATTTTGCCTGATCGAATAGATCTCTAAAATCAAACTCGCCAAACATGACATAGGTACAAAATAATACCCCTGATCTTGCGCTATCAGGGAGCATTATCTGCAGAAAAGCTGAAATATTTTTAAAACTTTTAAAGCCGGAAAAATAGAGGGTGTTAGCGGAGGATTTGATATTTTTGTTTATGAAAATAAAAAGTGTTCAAAAATCAAAATCTCGAGTTATACAAAGAGTACCTCTCCAGTTTCTCAGTATTTCATATTTGTGTTGCAGCCTAGTTGATGCAACAAAAATCTGATTTTTTGCTTTTGCCCCAATTGGAGATATAGCAGCTCAAGAATTAATTCAATACACAAGATAACCATGCACAGTCTTCGAGAAAAAGATGGGTTTTGTTATGTCGAAAAAGTGTTTAGAATAAGAACACATCAAACTTGTAGAGTTTCTATAAAAAAAAAGTTGTAAGCGAAAACCCGTTTTTTAGAAACGCCCTACTTTTTTTCTTTCTGAGAGGGAGTTCAAGTAGGCGTTGCCTCGCAAGGACGTCAAAATTTGTGTTCCGTTAAAAGTAATTTTCAACAAATAACAAAATAGTATAAAAAAGATCAATCTGGTTATAACCGCGATGGTGAACATATTTGTTAAGTGCACTGTAGTATATGGAAAAATCCCGTGGAAGATGTGAATAAAAAGCAAATCGGATACAGAAGTTTCGTTTGCAATATATCCCAGTATCGAAACAGCATCAGCCCTGTTCCTGCCATCTAAAGACGCACGGATCTGTATCGGTGAAAATTGATCTTCTCGATGACAACTTATTTGGTGAGATCCAACCTTTGGACAATATTGAACTTATACATTGCATTATTTTTATAAAAACTTATAAAAAGCGTTTGGCAGGGAACTCCACGCTATATTCCTTCCCTTGATCCAGTATCTTTTACGGTATTTACCACATGATGGGCCTAGCCGTAGAAATCTCTGCAATGCATATTTAAATGTAACAGAGATTGTGTTGAAAAGAAAAATAAAAGTCTTTCATTTTCCAGAATGCTTACATGTTTCGGCTATGTTGGTAAAAGAAAAGGAATCAAGAGGAATCCAAAATAATCTGCTCGATGCGAAGGGTTTATACAAATAAAATAGCATGTAAAACTTTTCAAAAGTGTTAAACCCACTATTTTAGGCACTTTAAAACACGAATCGTTTGTGCATCAAAATCAAATGTTTTTTCCAGTCAAAGCATACCATACATTTACACGATTATAGAATGGTATAAATATTATTATACTAGCTGATTTTACCCGGCTTTACTCGGGTTCACAAAAAATATAAATCAGAATGAGTGGTTTGATTTTTCGAAATGTTTGTAAGTATTTTGAAAGTGTTTATTGAGATTATTCACTGTGTTTATCGATTTAATTTTTTTAGAAGAAGCATATAGTTTTGAGGATTATCAATAGAATTTCAAAATAATTTCCTATTCCTTTCCCTATCACGAAAAACATTTTTTTCACCCACTATTTTCTAAGAAGCTCGAATAGATTTGGCCTTAAATTTTTTGACTGCAATTGATAAAATAATATTTTTATCATTTCCATCCTCCAACCCATGAAAATCACTTTTGGAGATTATCCCACTTTTCAAGATGGATGATCTCCCTGTACAATGGTATATTTAAGTTTTATTCACTTAAAAATTTCTAAAATTACTTCTGAACCTTGTTGAACTATGTTTAAGACTCATTTTGCATGTTTTCAATTGTGTGGGTGCTTTTTTCGCTTTTTTAATTTAACACTGTTTTATGGTTAGTTTTTGTTAAATGTTGAAAGTTTCACTAAAAATTTCTTGGAGTTATCGAAAACAAATCATCCCTGAACCGAAATTACCATTTTAATGTTATCGAAATGGTCTTACTTGAGTTCTATATCAATTTTTGAACCTCGCACACAATCATTCCAATAATTATATTAAAGAGTGATCAATGTTTAAATTCTTTTAAATCAGTTGTTTGAACTCGTATTACCAAACGGGTTTTTCTAAATTGTATGGTAGAATTGAACACATTGATGGCCAAAAATTAATCAAAAGTTATAAATTGGTCAATGAAATCGAATTGTATAAAACTAAAAACCTCAGATTTAATTACCTAATTAATTTTCTAACCCCCCCTGCGGCTATAGAAGTCTTGAAATTGCAGCGTTTAACGTTTAACTCTGAATCTAATTAATTTTTCTTGCTCTATAAGATATCTTAAAAATATGAAAATGGTTGGTTCTTAAAAGCTGGAGTCTATGAAAATCAGTTCATTAGTTTTTCAGCATTCAGTCCAAATAGTTTTTCAGCTGAAGAAGCTAGTTTACTCTTCACTGTTCAGTTCACTGTATTTTCTTGTAGACTCTCAAAGCTCCCGGGCGGCGCGGTAGGGAGCACTTTGAAAACCACTTCAATTCTAGTCAATATATTTCTAACAGGGTAATTGTATTTTCCTATTCTTATTTAAGGCTCATTATTGCAATCAAATACCTCGTACCAGTAGGTACCATGTGCTTTGAAAAGTAGAAGGAAAAAAACCCGCCAAAAATTTCGTTATGAATTTTTAAATCATAAGCAGGCTTTGATTTGCTGTCCAGTACACGTGAACTCTGGATGGTAGTTTCTAATGCCCAGCCCATGGGGGTGGTAAAAACAATCCCGCCAAAAGAAACGAAAATCGGTCGACAAAATGGTGCCATGACTTTTGGTTCGTGGGAGAAAAAACGAAAGTTGTATGGGAGGGTCCCTTTTCTTAGATGGGAGGGACTCAAAACTATTACTAAAACCTTACCCTGGTTCAACTATATCTCTGTACCCAATTTCAGGCTGATCGGTTCAGCGGTGTGGATTTGTATAAGGTGCATACAAACAAACAAACATATATAGTCCAACTCATCTTTATATATTAGATTAGACATACCGGCTAGAAACAATTCCGACCTCAAGGAACCGCTCATTATTTAAAAATATGGTAAAAAGTATCCTTCGATTATTTTCGTTACGATTGGAGTATACCAATGTGTGTCAAATATGGTGGCACTTAATTCACCGTATAAAAAGCATTTCCCCTACATTCAAACAAAGACTCACAAAAGCTTCCGGATGCGATGAATATCTTCAGGAAGATCCGCAACGAAACAAGGAGAATCATCAAGCAAGCAAAGGCCGACTCGTGGGAAAAATTTGCCGCAAGTTTCAATCCACAAACACCCGTTTCATGCATATGGCAAAACTTCAACACAATCTCTGGGAAAAGGACATGCAAGACTTTGCGCATCAACTCTGACGGACAATTCAAAGAAAATCCACGAGATATTGTCGAGGATTTGGCAAATTATTTCTCAAAATCTTCAATGTCAGCTGCTCGAGAACCTTACTAGCCTACACTAGCGACTCGATCATTGCCAATTTGTCTATGGACCAAGATTTCACATTTTGGGAACTTCAAAGAGCCATCTGTCGCTGCTCTGGTAATTCAGTTGGACTTGATCAAATCAGTTAACAAATGATTAAACACTTCCCTTTAACCTTTACATTAATCCTTCACAAAACGTTTAACAATCTGTAGCGTGATAGTCTCTTCCCCGAGTCATGGAAAACTGCGATTATGATTCCTCTCCCCAAACAAAACGCCGATCAGGCTGGAGCTACCGGTTTTAGACCCATTTCTCTGCTGTGCTGCCTGAGTAAAGTGTACGAACGAATGATAAACCATAGAATCGTTACTTTTCTTGAAACATCTTCCACGCTGCATCAAGAGCATCATAGATTTCGCGTTGGACGCGGAACCAATACATATTTTAACCAATCTCGAAATTTCTTAAATTCTGTCGAGCAAGAAAATACACATTGTGAAATACTATTCCTGGATATCACAAAAGCATACGACCAGGTTTGGCGATCAAAAATTCTGGAAGCCATCTGTGATGCAAAACTTGGCCAACGTGCATTCCAATTCACCCGTCCTTTCTTTCCGACAGAGAGTTCTGTGTATCGAAAAGTGGTCAACTATCTGAATCTCGAATTCTACAAAATGGCGTCCCCCAAGGTTCTGTAGTATCCGTTATATTCTTCGTTTTGATTATTAATCAAACTTCAATCTTGTCACTCCCTGGGGCATACTTGATTGGATACGCTGATGACCTAGTCCTTGCACGGAAAGGACCCAAAACAAATGTGTTACGTAACAAACTACAAAATGATCTTCTTACTTTAAATCAATGGGCCAGGGGAGTAGGACTCAAAATATCTATCGACAAAACTAAAATCATGCATTACTGCAAAAGATCCCGCGTTCGCTCTCTAAAAATTCTTGGTGTTTTCTTAGATCGACGGGGTACCATCAAGCGACACGTTGAAGAGACTAAAATGCCCTTAAAACTCGTCTGAATTTATTCGAAGCAATATCTAAATTTGCATCCAGAAGTACACTTCTTCGTATCGGTGACGCAATTGTGTTATCCAATATGTTTTATGGAATTGAACTTTACAGTATGGAAAACATTGATCTCCTGGAACCCAGCTATAATGATTATCTCCGAATATCTTCTGGAGCCTTCAGAACATCTGAAAGAATGGCACTTGCTGTCGAAAATGGAAAAATTGAATTTCCACCATGCAAGTACAAGTCGGATTGTTAGCATCACATGCAATTTACTTCAAAAAATAAATGGGTCACATAACGATGTAATAAGTACAGCAAGTTTACCAGAGATATGCAACACACATTCTCAGCAACTTGGACGCAAAGATCCACTAATAGTAACAACTGTCAACAAATTTTGACCTATACCTTAGGGCGAATGCAAAATCTCGGCATCTGAAAGGACAAGTTCTTCCTCAGATCAGCACAAAATTATGCGTCGGGCAAAGAACATGGAACATTCCGGAGCTTACTATTGATTGGGCTATCAAAAACCAACTCAGAGCAGGATGCAATAAAGATAAAGCGTTTCCTGCAAACGATCAACGAGAAATACCGAAATCACTATCAAATATTTACTGATGGCTCGTTAGTAGGAGAAGAAGTCGGTATTGGCATTGTTAGTAAAAACTTCTCGATAGCTCGTGAACTACCTTGTCAATGCAGTATCTTTACAGCAGAAGCTGTAGCACTCGTAGTCGCCGCTGAAAAATCGAACGGTGAAACATTAATCATAACGGACTCTGCAAGTTGCTTACAAGCGCTCGAAAAAGGGAATAATAAGCACGCCTTCATACAGCTCACGGTATAAACAGATTTCTTTTATATGGGTGCCTAGTCATTCAGGCATAAGAGGCAATGAGCAAGCTGATGTTACTGCCAACAACGGTAGAAAGAGTCCATTGTGGAATATCCCTATTTCAGCTTCTGATGTTGTTAGATGGGTGAAGAATGTTATCACGGCGAACCAACAGGAAACATTGAACCAACGACCACTGAAAGGACTTCGGAAAATTAAACTCACCATCGACCCATGGGTAGATCGATCGGATCGTAAGGAGCAAGTTCTACTTACAAGATGTAGAATCGGGCATAGCAGACGCACACAAAAACATCTTGTTGAACGAAACTTTTCCAATTTGTGCGATGTATATAAAACGCAATTTACAATCGAACACTTATTTACCAGCTGCGGCAAATTTGAAATGCTTCGACGACAGAACGGGATTGTAGGAAATCTTCCAGTTATACTGGCCAACAACCGAGAAAAGGATAGAAAAGTGATAATGTTCTTAAGAAATCTAAATTGTTTGAAGAGTTGTAACTTTATTAGAAACCCAGAGGAAGAACAACCCGGCGTGGTCAAACTCCTCTTTAAATAAACAAACATTTCATTTCATTTCACAAATGCTTCTTGTTTAACATACATTGAAGACGGACACAGACATACTATCCTCAACTGAACTAGAATTGAGTCGAGCCACAACTTTCTCAACCGGCTCGAATTGAAGGCTGGGGAGACATTTTTTCAGAGAAATGTTTTGATAGAGACTCAAATTTTCGTTCTAATAAGCTAATTTCTTCAAGCCACCGTCAGGTCAGCCATATACCCAACCCAGTTCAATTCACCTCGTTACTAAAGTTAAGAAAAAGAAAAGGTTATATACTGTAATCAATGACCCTAGATCTCCCACTTCCATCAGTGAGAAGTAGTGACCTTGGCTACTGGATGATACCCTCGGGGGTGGTTCGAAGAAAAAGGAGTACCACATCACTTACCCCTTCTTATTTACTACGGGCAGAAGAGGTCTGTACTCATATCGCAAGGTTTCATCTACGCGCGAGATGTGACGGCGCACCTGACATCTGAATGCGGTGAACTAGTTCACCGGAGTGCCTCCAGAAATGCATAAAAGAGAGCCTCGAAATCTCTAACCCACTACTGTCAGTACGACTGGAAAACCCATAAATTGGACCCTCCCGATAAGCTGGCACGATTGAGATAGCATTTTCATAGTTGGACGCAATTTAATAGGTTCCAATTAAAATATTACTTTTAAGCTGCTAATTATGATGATTAGTTTGATTTTTTAATGTTATGTATGACTGAAAATTTTATAGATCAATTTTATTTTTCTATATTTAGAAGATCTTTATCCTGAAAGTCAAAGTTAAAAAAACTAAACCGACATTATTGAGCTTAGTGATGCACATGAGATAAGTAACTAATGCTGCTCATGTGGCCTAAATAAAGTTCACTCTTCTGGCATTTGTTACCTTCACTTCAGGCAAATTCCATGACGAGGAGTGAGGACCATCCGATCATGCCAATGCAATCGCGATATCGCTTCTTTGATTCAAGAACTCACAGCTTAGTTTTATGAAATCGTTTTGCCAGGCCAGTAGCAGATGATTCGCTATGGGTTCAGTATATTTTTTGCAATCTCCTGTACCATACGGCAGCGACACATGTCTTCGGAAAATAATTGGTTATTGTTTGGACGATGTCATCACACATTTTGTTTAGTCAGGGGGGGCCTTTTCAATGATTTTATTGAATGGATAGATGCCTGATTACGAGATGACCCGGTGATATTTGTTTCACGAGCATTTCTTGTGACATCCCTAAGGTGAGGCAAAGTTTTAGAGTAATGTTTAAAACAGTACACTGTTTTGCCGAACGCTCGGTAGTTTATACCGAAATACAGAAAAAAAATTATCCAAAAACTTGTCATCAGAAGAGTATTCTTCTCGCATGAGACTCTGACAAAAGTAAAGATCGACTCACCTGAGGCTTCACCTTACCAAGGGATTACTAGTCGACCAGGTTCGCGTTCAGCTTTCTTACGATTTTCCACCCGATCTCATCCAGGCCCAGGTACAGGAATCAAAGTTTCACAAAATAAATAAATAAAAATGAAAGAGTGTTTAGCTTTTCAAAATGAGAATTCAGTCTTTGTGTTTTTCATGCTTTATTTATAACTTACCCTAACTACTTATAAACTAATTGATTATTAAAAAAAAATTCAACTTAAAACTATTAATGTGTGTGTGTGTGTAAGTGTTTGTGTCTTAAAAATAGTGTATCCCGCGATGTCCGCCATCTTCTCTAGCATGCACATGCAATTGAAGCCAAAACCCATTTGGCTTGGGTAGGCTCATGGCGCCATTGTGCTAGAGAAGCCACTCCAGATAATTATGCGACAATCAATTTTAGCTCAGGAACAAATAGGTCTGCAGAGGACCAAAGGGTGGATTTAGTATAAAGTCTTTATAATAAATGATTAGCCTTACCGATCTCTCATCTCCACCTCAATTTACTTAGTCCCGCATCGTTGAATTTACCAGGATAGAGACAATAGATTTCTCGGTTTTAACGCTGGCGACTTCCTGTGTAAACGCGAGACTTTAGGATGGAGATTCGCTAATCATAGAGTTGTTATAATTTACCTCAACGATCGAATTTACAGCATGCATAAAACGCGCGAATTCTTAGTGTCAGCCTCAAAGCTGCATTACCGGTCAGGCACTTGTAATAACTTATTGGATACTATCTTCAGAATACCGTATATCACCGTATCAAATAAAGCGGAATCACGGTTGTAGTTATATCGTACACGATAGCACAGCCTGTTTGACGGTTAACCGATAACTGATAGTGATGCATGGTCTCGAGCGTGGTTGTTCGCTCGATCAAAAGCTGTATCAGTTCGATCGGAGTTCTAAACGACGCTGGCGCGTCATTATCGAGTTTCTAACGACGCCGACGCCTCATGGTTAAGATCTGCTTGGGCACTCATCAGTACAACGTGATCAAGTACCTACGTTGATCAACTCAATGCCAAGCTAGGGCGGGAATATTGATCCTCTGCTGTGTGATGTACGTACACAATAGGTAGACCGATCAGTTTTGTCGAAATAATAATGAGATCTCGTTTTGAGTGACTTCTGGATGCGATGTTTTTTTTGTTAGCTACATGATGTGTTATGAGTGTTTTAAGTGTTGTGAGAGGTGTGCACATACAAGTTTCCACAACTATGATGCCCTTCTCTGGCTGGAGGGATAATAAACAATTCCAAGGCAACGAATCTACAACCGCAGTCGATCGTTACCACTTGGTAGGTTACAAACTGTCAAATTTTGGGAATGTGTAAAACTTTTGCACTGACTATCGGATTAACATTGATTCACATAAAATACCTACACCTTCTTTGGATTGAGTCACAGAAAGTTGGTACCTACAACGAAGGTTTTCTATTTTCTTTGATAGTGAGGTGTAGTCAAACCGATTAACGGAACTTGAAATAATTTCAATAATTAACCTAAATATTTCAATTAAATTCATCCGATATTTTCTCGCTGATCGGTCACCATGCTAATAAAATCGAGGATCACAAAGTTACCGCCCTTATTATGCAATTAACATCTCCCTCGACGATTACATCACATCGCAACTCACACACATTCTCAGCTCACACATAACTTCGCGCCATCCATAGGCTTATGATAAACGGAGGATGTTTCCCTTGCGATGGCCGGCCAATGGCAGCTGGTTGCATCTCCGCAGACCGAAAGAAAGTCGTGCCGTCGTTGTCCCTCGCTCGACTACAGGTATTTGGAAGATATTTACCGACAAAAAGGGGTACAGGTTTCGTAGTACACAGCACGATTACAGCATCTTCCGTGTGCCATTATCATCATCAACAACAACAGCAACGACAACAACAAGTTGGTGTTTTTATTCATCTTCCATTTCTTCTCCCTCGAATCTCGTGTCAACCGATCGACGACCAATCATCGTTTCAACTTCCCGGCTCATCGGTGTGTCCAGCAGACTGCTCATATAGGGGTTCCGTGCCATTGGGCCGATTCATTATGTTTTGGGAACAGAAGATTTGATTTTTTTGCTCATTCTCAATTCTCAATTCCCAATTCTCAAATCTCAATTCTCTATTTTAAATTCTTAATTCTCAATTCTCAATTCTCAATTCTCAATTCTCAAGTCTCAATTCTCAATCCTCAATTCTCAATTCTCAGTTCTCAATTCTCAATTCTTAATGCTCCATTCTCAATTCTCAATTTTAAATTCTAAATTCTCAATTCTCAATTCTCAATTCTCAATTTTCAATTCTCAATTCTCTATTCCTCCATTCTCAATTCTCAATTCTCAATTCTCAATTGGCAATTCTCAATTCTCAATTGGCAATTTTCAATTCTCAATTCTCAATTCTCAATTCTCAATTCTCAATTCTCAATTCGCAGTTCTCAATTCTCAATTCTCAGTTCTGAATTCTCAATTCTCAATTCTCAATTCTCAATAGTCAATTTTGAATTCTCAGTTCTCAATTCTCAGTTTGAGCTATCAATTTCCAGTTCCTGATTTTCGATTCGCATTTCTTTCTCATTTCTTAATTCTCAATTCTCATTTCTCGGATTTGGAGCTTTTTTAGTGAATTAAACCTTCAACTCCACCCGCAAAAAATTACAGCCGATTGCTCATCAGTGACACTCCGGATTGTTATGTTTATTATTTTGACGTTTAACGCTGCACGGTAGGTTTCATGTATGTCAATATCTCTAAACTTATAAATACTAACATGTACAGTGTTTAAAAACACTAAAAATCTAGGATACCCTCAGTTCCCCTGCAGTTATTAATTTCTTATTTTGAAAATTATTTGTTTACCAAATTTTGATATTTTTCGTTACAATAACTCGACAATTGTTAGAATATGTATCGTGTCGTCTTTAATGATTATAAAATTCTGCAAAGCAAAATAACAGTAACACGAGATAAAAGTTAATAAAAATTCATTCAAAATAAGAATTTAATCGAATTTTATCTGCTGAAACGAAAATAAGATAAATTGTATCGACCAATAGCCGGATGGAATGCTCGCTGAAAAGTTATTGAATGTGTGCAGTTGCAAGTAGGTTTCGAACAGGTTTTGGGAAAAAAAGTCGTGAAAGGAAAATACCTACTGAGTACCTTTGTGAAAATTGATATGACTACATTGATCAACAACATGTAAGTTACTACAATTGGAAATACAAAAGGTATCTATATTATCTAACAATAAAATGAATTACTAGGACTGAACTTCAAATTGGAAAAAGCAATTGTTTTCTCCCAGATGGGTGTGATCAATTATAAACTAACTACGCCCTCATAAAACCAATTGACGAAAACAATAGATTCAATAGTCAAACAACTTTTTACACATCATTTTTCCATATTCCAACCCCACGACTTTTGATCTCGATGACACCTAAGCAATGCAATGTGCGCTTGTACTTAAGTAGGCCTACCTGAACAAGTTCGTGTCACAAGGATTTACTCAAACAGAGGTACGCCCAAATTAGCATTTAAATGGCACAATCGTCGCCATCCGTTTTGCCTTCTTCGTTGCAGTTTCGAAATGTTTTTTTTTTTTTATTATTTCGTTAATAGCGTCCTACCCTATTGAGGTATTTTGGAATCGAACGGTTGGCTGTGTTGTTGTTTTGATTATTTTTTTACCTTCATTCCATATGTCGACAGAAACATCTTCTCAGCGCAAGGGAATGTGTCACGTTTCCCCCGGGCCTTTGGTCGAGGATTTAACTTGCGGCTGCAGCAATATAACCAGCCAATATCCACCGAGAGACCATGATCACCCGGACAGTCAGAAAGATCATCTTCCCTCAAAGGCTCGATGAACTTCACCCGGGTGTGATGTCATCCGCCAGGGACCCATAGGTAATCGAATTGTCTCGAAGACGGAGTCAGTCGGTTACGAGGCAACCATTGCTCGCCCATGTAAAGCCGTCTTAATTCTCATTTAAGATATGTCGTTGTTTTTGTTGGTGTTGTCGTTGCTCTCGGCTGGGTGGTTGTTTGGAAGGTATCAGCCCGGGTGATTCCATTTATAGGAGAAAGTTGTCGATTTTCGGTTCGAAAACTTCTTGCCGAGGATCTACCATGCCATAGCATTGGGTATCATCATCTTGAAACAAGGCGGCAGCAACAGGCAACCAGCTCAGCAGTAAAAATATTTGAAGTATTCGATTTCGTAAGGTCACAGAAACACAGTTGACAGATGGCATTTTCTTCGTGAGTTGAGACTGTTGCAGACAAGAGTCGACTGGTTCAAAATTTGATTTGAGGAAATTATGATTTAAATCATTAATCAACACGATTTTTTGTGTATCGAATTGACGAAATTAATTAATATACATACATCTACATGAGATCAGGGGACTGTGCTGGCCACTCCATAACGTCTACCTTATTATCCTGAAACCACTTTTTAACCGTTTTAGCGGTATGTTTGGGGTCGTTGTCCTACTGGAACTGCCACTTTAGGGGCATCTCCCACTCGGCGTGTGGTAGCATTACTTCCCGAAGTATCTGGGCGTAGAGGTGCTGGTCCATAATCCGGTCGATCCAGTACAAGGGACCCACCCCGTACCAAGAAAAGCACCCCCACACCATGATGCTACCTCCTCCATGTTTGAATGTTTTATTTGTATACTGGGGCATATACGCACAGCCGAGTGAGCGATGGACCCAACTCTTTCCGTCCGAGCCGATGAGGTTCACTTTGGTCTCATCCGACCACAGCACATTTCTCCATAGTTTCTCCTTTTCCGGACCGACCCAATCGAAGTGGTCCTTCGCATACTTCAGCCGCGCCTTCAAGTGCTTCGGCGTCAGCATCGGCACCTTCCGGGGACCTTTTTCCTTCTAGTCCCTTCTCCGCCAACCGTCGCTGAACCGTCCGGGAACTCGCAGATAAGTTCAGCTCGTCTCTGCTCTGCTTGGACGCTTTGAAAGGGTTCTTTTGCGAGGCCCGCTTGATTGCCGAATCGTCCTTCGGTGTCGTTTTGCGGGGGTGGCCGGTCAGTTCCCGTTTGCCGGTGCTGTGAAGCGCGTTGAAAACGAAAGCTTTCGACCTTCCTAAGTAGTCGGCAATCTCGCGTTGGCTTTTGCCAGCCTTGTACATATTCCGGATGATCGCTCGCTGGACCTCCGTGCAGTGCTGTGCCCGACCCATCGCTTTTGCGCTGAAAACAGAGCAGGAGGAAGGAAATCTTTATTTTTTGTTTTTTTTCATGATTTACATGATTAATTTTATGGGAAATACTTACCAGGACACGAAAATGGACAAAACACGCCGAAAACAACACCTTTTCTTCAAATCTAGAGCGCTGAAAATGCCGGAACAGCCGAACCGATGAGCTGGTCTTATTTTATGACGCGACTTTTTTCACCCTCTGACAGCTTTCTGGTCGAGTAGAACAAACGGGTTGCTTTGATTGCAACAAACGTGCAGTATACAAAGTTTGGCATACTACAATAAGTGCTTGCCGCTAGGTGTCGCATATTATTATTTTTGAATTGGCAGTTTAAAAGTGATTTGAATATTTTGCATTAGAGCGGTCCTATTCTATTGTACGACACTGTATATACTCAAAAGACTGACTAAATATCAATTTATAAGTCGATTTTGTATAATTGAATCAAAGTCATATTGAGTCGACTAATTAGATTTCATGTAGTTGGGTTAGCCGGTCGACTAAGCCATACTAATGGGACTGTCGTATTAAAACGACCGTTTCAGAAAGTAAATCATATAAAATTCGTCGATGAAACCATTCAGCTGCGTTTTAGTTTAAAACAGTAGGTGATAGTATGAAGCCGGTCAATAGACATACGTAGTCATATTGATTCAGGCATATTCGTAGAATATCCCCCGACAAAAAAAAAAGATGGATAATTCGTATCAAAACTGGAAGCCCAGTTGTTAAATATAATGATCCTAGTAACTTCTGAGAGAAGAGTTACAATAGTTAATTATTTACTCAGCTCACAATGATATAAACATGTGTTACAAGAGTTATTCCCAAGAGTTTTGTTTTGAATATTTTTCCCTGTTCTTTAAAATAGAGGAATTTTTGGCGGATGTGTGTTCTTCAGAAGAGTTGTAAAATAAAAGAAAATCTTTAATATCAAAAACTCAAAAACGTTATTTAACCCCAACTAAGCCGATGGATGGGGCTTAGTAAAATTAGCATGAAACAGAATCAAATTGTAATTTTCATGCCAATCAAGAATAGTTATGATTTTTTTTAACTCAATCTGTGCACCTGTGCTGGGAACCGCTGGACAGCAAAAATGTTTGATGACAAATGGGTGAGCGTAGTTTTGACAGCGAATGTCGTGGTGAAACCTGGGGGAGGAAGACTGAAATTTGCTGTATCGTTTTCTGTATCGTTTTTTTACTGTTCGGCAGAAAGCCAGCAATTGTTGAAAAGATTTGTAATCGTTCAAATTTTAACTTCAGATCATCAGTTTCGTGTAGCGAGTCATGTAACTCAGGTGTTTAGGTCTAAATTTAGATTTAGCTATTTTTAGAACAACCATTAATCGCTTTCATAATAACTCGCAACAAGAAGTCTCGCAACACTGTTAAATGTGAACCAGGGGACTGAAATAAACGGAGAATCATCGTCAATGATCACACAAATTGTGAAGCCAATGATTGAATTTGTGGTAATTTGTGGCATTTTGTGAGAGAGAATTAGAAGGTTTAAGTTAAAATGAGAGGAAACGGTGCTCAGAGAGAGTGAAAATGTGCTAATTGTTGCAAATTGTTGCAATTTGTGAAGCTTTGTGGAATTTTGATCATTACCATTCCAAATGCAAAGAATTCTCTCTCCACTGCAATCCCTTGATGTGAACGCTTTCATTTTCGATCCCCTTATTTTAATGATTTTATACCCGCGATCATCAAAAAAATTAAGTTTTTTGGTCGAACCATACTCCGATACTTCCGAGCCTCCCGTGCGCGCTGGTTTACGTAGCTTTTGTCACTTCTCCGGATCTAAAATTGAAACTATAATTCTGTGTTATCGTTAAAGTGTCACTAAATTGCAGTACTAGTTTTCGCATGCCGTCCAAACAAAGGGCCCTCATCGGCTTTCTGTAATGGCCGCGCCTTTATGTTCTGAATGCTCCAAAAAGATCATCGAGAGGGACCGCATCTCCTGTGTTGGTAACTGCGGGAAAATATTCCACGGTAATTGCTCCGGACTCAGCGGCCCTACTCTTACGGCTCTCAGAGAAAGCGACTCGCTCGAATACATCTGCAATGATTGTCACCAGCTTCAGGTTAACCTGACCGATGTAAACAAGAAATGTTCCGATATTCTAAAGTCGTTAGCAAACGTCTTCATTAAAATTGACAGCCTTAAACAATGCATCTATTCGGAAATCACAGCACAGATTACACTAGGTATAAAAAAACACATAGATCGTTTCGAATCCGCCTTGGTTCAGAAACATCAGAGCACGGCTCCTGTCGTAAAAACCAAAACATTCGAACGATCCTTCGCCGAAATTGTTCAAGCTGCACAGACACCACTAGCTTCCGCCAAACCGAGTGCCAATACCAGACCTCCCTCCTCCATTACCAACACCACTGCTAATTCACCATCGTGCACTCCCGGATTACTTCGCTCTGGAAAGCAACGTCTTCTCACAGTTCCCTTCAGACAAACCAAGACTAGCACATCTCGAACACCTGCAAAGACCCGAGAAGAACACGTCTCAGTTTCTTCTCCAGCTCTTCGCATCTCTCCGCGCACCAAATCAAAACAACTGACCAGAATGCAAGAAACTGTTCTCATCAAACCGAATGTGACTCAGCACGCAGACATCACCAAATCTGATCTGAAGAAATTTCTTAACCCTGTTGACTTCGGCGTTAAAGACGTTAAAACTTTTCCCAGTGGTGATATTGCTATTCGCTGTTCCTCAGCAACATCTGCACATCAACTGTTAGACACTGTTAATAACACCATGCCTCAATACGGTACCGAAATACAAGCTCCTCTTAAACCTCGGCTGAAAATCACCGGCTTTTCGAACGATATCGATCAAGATGAATTTGTTCAAAGCCTCAAACAACAAAATAGTCTTCCTGACTCATCTGTCATACGAATAATAAAATACGCGGCTCTGAAAAATAAGGACATGCAGGCTATTATTGAATCCGATCCTCAGACATTTGTTCTACTTCTGCGACGTAAAATAGTTAGCATCGGTTGGGATCGCTGCAAGGTGACCGAACAGATAAACGTCCGCCGCTGTTTCCACTGCTCAGTATATGGACATATTTCTAGTCAATGTACCAACCCGGCCTGTTGTCCCATATGCGCTGGCAATCATGAAGTTTCTGAATGCAGTTCCAGTACACAGAAATGCATCAACTGCGTGATGGCTAGCAAACTCGTCAATGAAAATGATGCTCCCATTGACCCAACACACTCTGCGTGGAGTAGTATTTGTCCGATTTACCAGAAACGATGGAATAATGCGAAGCTGAGAATCGATTACTCCACATAGCAACAACCGTACACATGTATTGATACCACCGTTCCTGATGCAGCACATCTCGCTGCCCAAGTACTACCGTCACCCAACGAGCAGCACACTAGATGCCGAGAGTCAGAGCCAGTCGATACTCCTGGTCTCTCAGGTAAAGCTCTGAATAGTATATGCTCCGCCGAAGCTCCCACAGTGCATACACACCCGTTAAATAATCATAACTTCCAGCTACGCACACTGTTATCGCGCTATCCAACGAAGTCATCCATCGAGACACACACATTTCTCCGATCCCCGGAATCAGAGCCAGTCGAAACTCCTGGTCTCTCAGGTAATGCTCTGAATAGTATATGTCTTGCCGAAGCTCTCTTAGTACCTGCACACCATAAAAGTATCCCTTCCCAACAGATATTATCACAACCAATACACGGATCGGATTCTGCAAATTCCTCTTCACATGGGAATTCACAACAAATGACCATGACGTATGAAAGATTTTTTTCTTTTTTTATTCAGTCTTCCTCCCCCAGGGTGAAACAAACAGGAAGCAAAACGAAAAATCCGATTAAAGTAGAAGCTTTTCCACTGTTAGAACGTGCGAAATTTGTTATTCTATATTAAAACTTAAACTAGCAATTATCAAGTGTATTATCCTACCTAACTAAACTAAAGTGTAT
The DNA here is from genome assembly GCF_029784155.1 of Uranotaenia lowii. Taxonomy (NCBI): domain Eukaryota; kingdom Metazoa; phylum Arthropoda; class Insecta; order Diptera; family Culicidae; genus Uranotaenia; species Uranotaenia lowii. The sequence continues at coordinate 45,579,573 of NC_073691.1, forward strand.
CACAGGAAGTTGTTTATCACAGCTGATTATCACAGAGAGTAAGTCTTCTACTAAAATTTGTATAATTGTATAATGATTACTTAAGTTCGAACTCTCAATAGTTGCATCGAAACATCCAGGTTAGAGTTGGGTACACCGGATTAGAAAATGTTCTTTCATTCGAATTGTAAGTCAGCAGTTATTATTTATGTAGACATTTGTTAACTATATTTGGTTCAATATAGAGACGTACAGTAGCAGCTACAAGAAATTCTCGCTAAACAGAAACATCCACACGAGGATCAGGAACTAATTGTAAGTTGCCCATGAGCTTTAACATGCTTTACACAAATTATAATTGCGCCATAATTTTAGCTTTGATCTTCACAATAAATCTGTTTACGAAGATTACACAAGGACTTATTCCTACAAACATTCCGAACAGCACCCAAGTAATCAAAGATCGAATCATAAATCAAACATTATTGGTATTAAATGTTTACATCCTAGATCAGTAGGGTAGAAGATGGCATAATGGCCACCTTAAGAAGGACGCGTATTTAACCATAGAAAACAGCTTTAATATGTGAGTTACATCATTGTTTCGTGTTCAGACACTAAAAAAGCATATTTCCTAACTGGCTGAAACTTGGAAAAGTAGATAAAAACGTTTAAAAATGTATTTTAATTTTTTTGCTGAAAGCTGAAAATCAGTTAGGGCAGAATAAAGGGTGTCTACGAGGAAATAGCCACACACAAAATTGATTCTCAAAATTCAAGTTTTCATCCGATTGCCATAAAATTTTCAGGGATTGAAAATAACTTTTAAACTTCATTTTACCATTTTACTCGTATTTTATTTACAGTCCATAAGCAAATGCTTGCACCTTGGCCTTAACTCCGGCCATGAGATTCTGCACACCCTGTGAATCAACCGTTTTATGCATGTAAACCCATATTTTCTTCAGTTCCTCGACTGTCTTCACTAAATACCTTAGGTCGTTTAAGAAGGTGCTGCTTCATAATCGTCCAGTACATCACGATCGGCGGAGCTCCGGAGTGTTAGGAGGGTTGAACATTTTCGGTACGAAGTTGACCTTATTGTCCGCATAATACTTCAGCACGTCCTTGGAGTAGTGGCATGAGGCCAAATCCGGCCAGAAGATTGTTGGGACGTTGTGGGCCTTCAGGAGAGGAAGCAGTCGCTTCTGGAGGCACTCTTTCATGTATACCTGGCCGTTCATCGTCCTAGGTTACGAAAGGTGCACTCTGCTTCCCACACGTGCAGATGGCTCCCCAAACCAGGAATTTATTCCCAAATTGGAACATCTTCTGAGTGCGGACATGCTCCGGCCTTCACATATGTTTGGTCGTCCATGATACAGCATTCAACTTTCGTCAGCATGTTGAGGTACAACTTCCTGGCACTGGTTTTGGCGGACTTGTTCTGCTTCTCGTCGCGATTAGGGGCCTTTTGTACCTTGAAAGATCGAAGCCCAGCCTTAGTTTTGGCCTTCTGGGCAAAACTTCGGCCTATGTGCAGCTTCTTACCCACATCCCGAACTAAGGCGTTCGGGTTTCTCTCCTTTATTGTTTATTGTTTATAAAAAATAAAACCATCCAACAATAATGTCTTAGTGATTAACTTAATACTATTGTTAACATATTTTGCACATTTAGAACTTTTCAAGCTAATTATTTCTTAATTGGTCACGAAAGCTGGATTCAATAAGGCTTGTGAAGGTTGTAGTTGAAACATTAAAATCAAAGAAGGAATAATATCGCAAAGGTTATTTTTGCAGACCGCAAGGGGTCGTTACTACCAAAGCGCGTACTTCTTGATTCCAAAGAGAGCCAGTCACGACTACGCAGTGCTCTTTCTGGAGCATAGATGTAGCAGCGAGAAAGTATCCAAGAACAGTCGATTTAATTCCGAAGAACCTTCGCTACGAACAGGGCTTTACCAATGGAATGACGATCTGCTAGCGGTTGAAGACCAAGTAGGGCACTACGTTCCGCATAAGACGGCAGGTTTAGAGGGTTGACCCACGGTAGATCACGCAGAGCATAGCGCACGAATTTTCGTTGAATTGCTTCAAACGAGCTTCAAATGGACACCACACGGATTCCAAAACTGAGCGGACTAGGCAGCAGTACAGTGCTCTCAGGCAGACAGGATCTGTGAATTCTTTGCTCAGACGTATGATAAATCCTAGCATTCGGTTAGCTTTTTCAAGTGTAGCACAATAGTGACGCCTGAATGTCCTATGACTATCCAAAACAACGCCAAGGTCCTTTATTTCATTGACTCGCTGTAGAAGTTCGCCCATGATATTATAGTCAAACAAAATTGGAAGTTTCTTGCGTCCAAATGTTATGATACAACACTTGGAGACACTCAAGGCCAGTAAGTTGACAGCACACCAGTTCGCAACTGTATCATGGAAACGTTGTAATATTTGACAATCTGCTAAACAGTTTATAGTCAGAAAAATTTTCAAGTCATCCGCGTACAGGAGCGCCCCACATCCAACAGGTAGCAAGTTAAGTCTGTCATTACAGAACAGCGTAAACAGTAGAGGGCTCAAATTACTACCCTGCGGTACCCCTGGTAGCTTCTGAGCCATGTAAAGGGTGATACGGTCAAAATTTGGTCAAGGAAAACGCGTGTAAATCAGTGAAATCGTTTATTTAAAAAATCAAATTAAATTTCTTTTTCAAGTTTAATTAGTATAAAATTCAGGAAAAATATTCAGTTAGGCTTCCGCTTTTCCAAATCTGAGTCTTCGGGCCTTACGCTTAACCCCTGCCATCAGATTTTGTACAGCCACCTTGTCCACCTTCTTCGCCGCAGAAAGCCAGTTTGCCTTGAACTACTGCTTGTCCATAGCAGTTGGCGGCGTACCACTCCATGGCCTTTTTACCCTAATGGCAAGATGCCAAATTCGGCCAAAACAGTACGGAACAACCGTGTTTCTTCAGGAAATGTTTCTTCAGTCGTTTATTCAAACACTCTTTCACGTAAATTTTCATGGTTGACAGTTCCGGAAGCTATGAAAATGCTGCTTTTCGAGCCACAGGTACAGATGGTTTGCCAAACCAGATATTTCTTCGCGAACTTTGACAGTTTCATGTGCTTGAAAATATACCTTTCCCCTTCCTTTTGCCGTATAAAACTCCTGTCCCGGAAGCTGCTTGTAGTCGGCTTTGACGTAGGTCTCGTCGTCCATTTCCACGCAGTCAAACTTCGTCTGCATCGTCGTGTACAGCCTCCGGGATCGCGCTTTGACCGTCGTATTTTGTTTATCATCGCGATTTGGAGTCACTACCTTCTTGTAAGTCGATAGTCCGGCTCGTTTTTTGGCTCGATGCACGGTTGTAGACGATACACCCAGCTTATTTGCGGCATCTCGGAGAGAGAGGTTAGGGTTTCGCTTGAAACTACCGGCAACTCTCTATGTCGTCTCAGTGGCTTCCGGTTTTCGATTTCCCTCCGATCCAGACTTCCTGGCTGTCGACAAACGTTCCCCAAACACTTTAATTAAATTTGTATCGGTTGATTTGGCAACTTTTAGCGATTTCGCCAGCTTTGCGTGCGAGTAGCTCGGATTTTCGCGATGCGCGAGCAAAATTTTGATACGCTGCTCTTCTTCCTTGGACGGCATTTTGACAACTGAAGAGTGAATTCCAAAATCAAAATAAGAGCAACATTCTACATACACACACCTTCAAAATGAGGGGTGTTCAGGTTTTTTAAATGCAAAATTGAAAGAAATACGTCAAGTTGATATTGACCCAATTTTGACCGTATTACCCATTATTAGGATGTATAGTTCACCGAAATGCCATTAATCATTCAATTGAAGTCATTATTATATGCAATTATGAAGTTTTGCTAATGCGACTTTCGCCTAAATACATCATCGAAATCACAGAAATCAATTCATTATGTGTATGTGTGTTTGTGGAAAATTTTGCAACTTTTCAGAGAATCATAGTAAGAAACTTGAAAGAGCAATAAACTGAGCTTTTCGCCAGATTATTCAAACATGAGTAAAACATAAAGTCAGCGCTCCATAGAGATGTTAAGCGAGTTTTGCCACAACGATCCCGAAGATCTGTGCAGTCTTAATGTTTAGCCATGTTAATTCATTCAACCTCTCTGATTTACGATCTATCCAGTGCAATGGGGGTTCAATCTAGGGGCAACTCCATCTAATCTGCTCATAAATAGTGCGTTCACTGTTGTTGGTCGAAGCAAAAACAACAAACGGCCGTTGAAAAACCACTTGCTTCTTGTTAATGAACCTGCGAAATCATTTCCAAATGATCTCATCAAATCTCTACCCAAATGAGCGTCAGTTTACGCTGATCATTCGCCGAAAACTATAAACAGTTTTAATTCTTTCCTCCAGCTCTTGATTTCCCTCTCAACAGCGGTGCAATTCCTGTTTGCCAAAATACTCAACTCCTCTTTCACTTTCGATTACTATCGTTTTGGGGTGGTGAACCATTACGGAACGAAAAATACTTGAAAATATAACGATCCGCATTCGCGAAGTCGTCATCGTCGTCATCGTTGTCGAGGGGTAGGAATTAATAAATTATTGCAACCCCACCTCGCTTCTACTACTGGGTTTTATTACAGAGGCGTTTCCTCCCCGAGTTGCCTAGATGTTAATGTACCAAAAAAGGAGGTACACGCGGAATTGCAAAATCGCAGAATTATGATAACGAAGCACCAGAAACGGCGATCGTTTTAATTTTAGTGATCCGTGGGAAATGATCGAACACAATCTTTTATTGGTGGGTGAGCTTTCCGATTCCACTTTCGACTTAAAAACCGCGAAAATTCGGAAGCGCACCTGACAAGACCATGAACAGAGCGCGTTAAATCGTGAATATTTAAGCTTACCGAATCTGGAAAGCATTTGGGAGCTGTTTAGCCAATTGTTGTGATATGACATTTACAACTTACTTGGGGAATTACAGAGATGTTACGCTTCATTTCTCTCTTGAGCTTTCATTACGTCGTATGAAACAAAATGTAAACAAACAGTTTTATTACGAAAAAAATACAAAAACTGACATAAACTAGTCGCAACTTCTTTCCATTTAGAATATTTGAGGCCTAGACAACATATGCTATATGTGAAATACAAATTTTAGAATTGTTTTGATAACTTTTTCAGCAGTTTTCTGTGAATTCTTAAGATGCTCAAAAGTTCAAAGCTAACGCGAGATTTGTCTTTTTCGTGAGTCGTATTCTCTTTATGTAAAAAAAACATACGACAATACGAACGATCCTTCTATGATGGTTTGGTACCCCTCCTTTTTTAAGAGGGGAGATAGAGAGGGAGGAAGGGGGGCTCTCTTACAATTTTTTACATAACTTGAGAACTAATCAAGCAAATGGAACCAAATTTGGCATGTTTCTATGGTTATTTAAGACTTCTCCCTTATTCACCAGGAAGGATGGAAAGGAGGGGGGAGCATTCATACCATTTTAATACATAACTCGAGAGCTTATCGAGCAAATGGAACCAAATTTGGCATGGGAGGGTATTCGGATACGAGAAACGATTGTACGGTAAATTGGAGCCCCTCCTTTCTTTCAGCAGTGAGATACGAATGGAAAAAGGGGGCTTCCATACAATTTTAATGCAAAACTTAAAAATTAATCGAGCAAATAAAACCCAATTAGAAGTATTTGAGTCTAAGAAATATTTCTATGAATATTAAGTGCTCATCCGTCCTTTCAATGGAAAGATAGAAGAGGGAAATGGGCGAGGGATTGCAGTGGAGAGAGAATTCTTGGCATTTGGCATGGTAATGATCAAAATTCCAGAACTGCGTAACAAATTGCAACCATTTGCAACAATTAGCACATTTTCACTCTCTCTGAGCACCGGTTTCTATCATTTCAACTTAAACCTTCTAATTCTCTCTAACAAATAGCCACAAATTACCATAAATTCAATCATTGGCTGCAAAATTTGTTTGATCATTGACGAAGATTCTCCGTTTTTCTCAGTCCCCTGGAAATGGGACTATCTTACATGATTTAGCATAACTTGACTTACCAATTACTCAAGCAAATGGAACCAAATTTGGCATGGGATGATATTTCAATTCGCGGAATATTTCTATGATTATTTGAAACCACTCTTTTCTTGGAGTAGGAACATAGGATTGACGATATAGGAAGGGAGGAGAAGGGCTGCCATACATTTTTACGCACAACCCGAGAATTTATCTAACAAATGGAGACAAAATTTAACATGGGAAATTATTTTGATATGGTTCCATGATTACTTCTTCCTTTGATTAGAAACGTAGGAAGAGAGGAGGATGGCTCAATACAATTTTGTTAGCATTAGTTCTCAATTTATGTAGATAAAACCAGCAAATGAAATCAAATATGGCACGGAATACTATGTAAAAAAACAGAATGATATTTGAGTACGAGATTGCTATCGATTGTTTAGATCCTTACTCTTTGCAGTATAGAGAGGGTAGGAAAGGAACGGGATATTTTGTTTTAAAGCTAAAACTTATCAACTAATGGGATTAAATTTGATATGAGAGGGTTTCTGGATACGAAATCAATGGGTATGATGACAGCATGAGCATATTTATAAGATAGGTTATTTGAGTATGAATAATTTGAAACCCTCCTTTTTTGGGGCATCGAAAATTAGTCAAAGTCCACTATAAAAAAGTTGAAAATTCGAACTTTTTATTTCAAAAGATAGAGTTTTACTTTAAACTTTGTTGAAAACATCAAAACTCTATCTTTTTTCGGAGTAGAGTTATAAAGGTTTTATTTTGAAAGTTATTTAAAAATTAGTTTTTTAAACATAACTATAGTAAGATGAGGAATCACATAATTGAAATGCTCTAAAAATTGGTTGAGACGTTCAAATCGCACGTTTTGCACAAGATTTCAATATTCTACGACGTTGAAGCTTAAACTAAATGCAACAAATTGGTGTTGGCGTCGTTTGTCTCCATGCGCTCATATTTAAAAACAACAAGCATATATTTGATGTGTTTTGCGTGTTTCTATACCAAAATTAATTTCCATGCTACGCAGAACGAAGGCAGAAGGCAGTTGAAAATAATTGGTGTATGGAAACACACAAAAGAAATCTAATATATGCTTGTTGTGTTCAAATATGAGCGCGTGGAGACAAATGGCGCCAACACCAATTTGTTGCACTCAGTTCAAGCTTCAATGTGATTTATTAGTTTTAAAAATCCACTTGCACGTTTTTGCAATAAACGCTCGTGAAGTTGTGAAAAAATAAATCATTTCAATTATGTAAGTCCTCAACTTACTATACTGCTCCTACTTTTATAACAGTCTCATATGCAAAAACCAGCAAGCGAGAAAATCAGCTTTTTCTGTTTTGAAATATATTTTTTAATTATGACCACAACTTTCAGCATAAACGAAAATCGTTTGATGGAATGTGTTCTAGGTGGTCGTAATAAATCGTAAGACCTGAAATTTTAGAAATTGGGCCATCGGTAGCGTCGGGAGCACCATTTTATTCTTTATGGGACTGTTATGCGAGCATATTTGAGACCTTTTTCAAATCTACTCGCATAACAGTCCCATACAGAATATGTTTTGCTAACCAAGCTTCTTTCTAAGACTTAAATTTGATCATTTTTGAATTTCTAAATGCAGTTATCAGAAAAAAAACACACTTTCGGAAAAAAATATCGTGAATTCTACATTGCAAGTTGAATCTTTTTACGATTTTGATTGCAGTTAGTTTTTTGCTCAGGAAGACATTCCTTCCTTCTTACTGACCTGCCTTCGAGAACTAGTGTGCATAATTCGACATCAAGTGAGTTTAAATCTTTTTTAAATGATTCAAAGCAATAAATCAAAGATTATTTTGCCGAAAGAAGCATTGAAAAGTAACCAAATCTGTGGTATTTCACATATGGGACTGTTATGCGGGTATATTTCATATGGGACAGCCACGAGTTGATATTTTTTTCGAAATTTCTAGAACAAAATCTCTTTTTTTATTGTTTTATATTGAAGCCCAATTTTCAAAATGATGAACTGTCAGGTTAGATGAAAAATGACGAAAATTCATATGGGACTGTTATGCGAGTAGGGGCAGTATAGTTAAGTTTAAAAAACAAACTTTTAAATAACTTTCAAAATAAAACCTTTATAACTCTACTCCAACAAGAGATAACGTGTTTTGATGTATTCAACAAAGTTTCATATTCTTACGTACTCTACAACTTTGTAGTGACGGGTGTTAAATAAAGAATAAGAATTTTTTCAATCACATATAAAAAAAATTTAATTTTTTTTTTCATCGATTTCAGTATTTTTTATTAATAACATAATGTATTTTCTTCAAAAAAAATGTCAGTGAATGTTTGAGTAAGGGTCGTGGTCTGATGTTCGACGCAACTTTGTCGCGATGCTCTCACAAGAACGTTGTACAGCACTTACGTCCATTTTCCGGATACAATTCCGGATTCTTGTAGTCAGTTGCTTCGTGTCCTTGGCCCTCCAATTGTTTTTATACACTAGGGCCAGTGCCCCAGTGAGCCAAAGAAATCCTCTATTTTTCTCCTCAAGGTACGCCTGCCAGCCAGAACGAATGACGTCCCGCGGTATTTTTTGGTCATCCACCGACACCGTGATTTAACCGTCTCAATCTGCTCCTCCGTGTACTCCGGCGACCTCGTCTTCTTCCTGCAGACGATTCCTTCCATCTTGAGGGTACGATGGATCAATACGTGGGAGCAGCCATATTTTCGACCGGCGTCACGCAGGCTGGTTGCGTCCTTGTTGTCAAACAACTTCTCTAACGATGTATTCCTCTGCTTCGTCATTATCGTCACTGGACGACCACTTCCGACCTTCCGTTCTACGTTCAGGGAACCCAGGATACGATATACCGTACTGACAGGTACATTTTCTTCCTTAAAATGTGCCACCGTGAACTTTTTTCCTTGGTGGAAATGCGTTTCGTAGAACCGTACAATGCGTTCGCGGAGCACGTGCTGTTTCGACGCCATCTTTGCTTTGAATAAATTCAAACTAGCAAAACCAAACACGCCTACTGTTTCTGGGGAGCCCAAAGAGCAATTTTCTTGGAGAAAGAAAATTTTACGCTCTTAATTTAAGTTACTGAAAGGTATTGAAAACATTCTCATTTTTTATTTAACACCCGTTATAAAGTAAAACTCTATCTTATGAAATGAAAAAGTTAGAATTTTCAACTTTTTTATAGTGGACTTTGACTAATTTGTTATGCTTTCAAGTAATGGAACATGTTTGAAGAAGCAAATGTTCTGAAGACTTTTTAGAGATAAAATGAAAGACAGAGACGCTAGGAAAAAGAAAGGAAAAAGTTCTACGTTTAGCCCTTTCAGACTACTATGCGTTGGAAGGGAGAGAGGTTGGAAAATTTATATCAATTAAATAATTAAAAAAATTTGAAACTTATGAAAACAGATTAAAAAATTTCAAATCCTGAAAACAAATTAAGATATCAAATTTCAGAAAATTTGTTTAAGTTTTCTTTGTATTGCAATTCGAAACTCCAGCTGCATTTCTCATTCTAAAGCAGTTGCTTTCTAATTTTATTGTAATTTGATTTAGAATAATGCTCACTGAACTATCAAAATTTGAATAATTTTTAGAAAATTTCATTTATTTTTGAAAGGTGTAGCAAAGCACACCGGGTCAGCTAGTATAATATAAAAAGGTTAGCAAAAAATAACTTCAAGCCATCATTAAATTCAAAAGTTATTTCAGTAATATTATTCAAGTTCTGTAAAGTAATATTATTTTTAAATTGTTAATTCATTTCAAAACAATTTTGCAAATTTCTTAAAAACATTTTTCATAGTGCTGGAATTTGTTTGTGATTTAATGAGGTTGAAAAATTTGTAAGATTTCCAAATATGAAAAAAAATCAGTGAATTTCCAGCTAAGTTAATAATTTTGTTTTTTAATCAATTTTTCTGCATACGAACTCATACATTAAAAAAGCTATTAAAATACCAATAATCAACTCTTTCAAATTCAAGAATACTTTACAAATTTAAAATTTGTGATTTTTTTTCATAATTTTATTGAAAAAAAAGTTTGTGCTGTAAACTGTACATCTACATGCCTGAATGAATAAAAAAAAAATTTTAATACATGCTAAAGGGTGTCTAGATGAAATTGCCACTCACAAAGTTGATTCGCAAAATTCGTGTTTTCATCTGATTGCCATCAAATTTTCAAAGATTGAATGATAACTATGAAACTCAATTTTACCGTTTTACTCGTATTTTATTTACAGTCCATACGCAAATGCCCGCACCTTGGCCTTAACCTCGGCCATGAGATTCTGCACACCCTGTGAATCAACCATTTTTTGCATGTTAACCCTTACTTTCTTCAGTTCCTCAACTGCCTTCGCTACCTTAGGTCGTTTGAGAAGGTGCTGATTCATAATCGCCCAGTACTTCTTGATGGGGCGGAGCTCCGGAGTGTTGGGAAGGTTGGTCATTTTCGGCACGAAATTGACCTTATTGTCCGCATACACTTCAGCACGTCCTCGGAGTAGTGGCAAGAGGCCAAATTCCGGCCAGAAGATTGTTGGGACGTTGTGGGCCTTCAGGAGAGGAAGCAGCCGCTTCTGGAGGCACTCTTTCATGTCCATCTGTCCGTTCATCGTGTCCTGGGTCACGAAAGGTGCACTCCGCTTCCCGCACGTGCAGATTGCTTGCCAAACCAGGAGTTTATTCGCAAATTTGGACATTTTCTGAGTGCGAACATGCTCCAGAACGCGGAACTTATACTTGGCCGTAAAAACAGGTTGCCGAGGATCTGTTTGAAGTCGGCCTTCATATATGTTTCATCGTCCATGATGCAGCATTCAACTTTCGTCAGCATGTTGAGGGATAACTTCCTGGCACGGGTTTTGGCGAACTTGTGTCGCTTCTCGTTGCGATTAGGGGCCTTTTGTACCTTGAACGTTCGTAGCCCAGCCTTAGGTTTGGCCTTCTGGAAAAAACTTCGACTTAGGTGCAGCTTCTTAGCCATATCCAGAACGGAGGCGTTCGGGTTTCGGTTGAAGGCCCCAACTACGCGGTTGTGATTTTCGGTGTTGTACGGAATACTTTTTCCTTCACTTCTGGGCTTCCGACCGGTGGTCAATCGTTTCTCGAACCGCTTAATCACTCGCGACACCGTGGAATTCGCGATTCCCAACGTTTTAGCGATGGAACGATGCGAGAGATCATTGTTCTCGTGATGAATGTGCCAGATTTTATCACATACGAGCTGTTTTTTCGACTCCATTTCCGCGAGTTTTGATCACAGAACTTTAAAACTTGCAGGATGTAAACAATGCACTATGAACTACAAATGAACAAACAAATTTTCATTAAACTCTACCCAAAGGTTTAAAAGTAAGAGCAATTTTATAGTGTGGAATTTCATCATGGATACCCTTTAATATCAAGAAAAACGTTGTTGAATCTTGATGAAAAATTTTCGCATTTTTATGGGTCATACTGTAATTGTTCAAGCAAAATTGAAGCCATATTGCTAAATATAATTTTGAAACCAGAAAATGAAACTTCACTATGTTTTTCGAGCGAATATTTCCAAATGCTTGATTATCTTTTTGCCAAAATAGTCTACAAACATATTTATATTTTAGTTTCAAGCGCTAATGTACACGGAAAATAATAAAAAGGTAAAATTGACCTTTTTGTGAGGTGATTTTTTTCCACCCCTCTTTCGAGGTAAATTTTACCTTTTTTTCATTCACCTAACAAAAAGGTAAATTTTACCTTTTTTCAATTCACCTGGCAAATCGGTAAATTTTACCATTTTCGCATTCACCTAGCAAAAAAGTAAATAATACCGTTTTCCCATTTACTGATTTAAAAGGTAAATTCTATTTGGTTTGGCTGGTTTCTTCAATAAAAATGAAAACAAAATTCATTCAAATATTTATATTTATTCGAAACAAATAGGGACAATTCATTATATTTATTTTTGTAATGTATCACCGTGTTTAAAAAAAATATTGAGGTAAATCCTTTTTCGCCAGGCTCGTGGCAATTCAGCTTCACGTTCTTCCGCGCCAGAATGGCGACTAATCCAGTCAGATCCGGCTTTTCCGGAATGATATCTGGAGGATGACGTGAAATATACCTCGAAGCTGAGCCGATCTGAAACAAAAGCATAGTATTATGACGAGAACCAACACAACTAAATGATATCTAAGAAAAAACTTACTATTCTGTTCCGATTTTCTCATATTGGCACGAAACATAACTTCCCTTCTGAACTACAAAACAGCTTAACCTCAATAAACGGATTCGGCAAATAGTTCCTTTTGTTCGAGATTAATTGTACCGTTTTGTTTAGCTCAATCCAGGTCAATTTCACCTCGCTACGAGGTAAGATTTACCTTTTTTGGATTCACCTTTTTTCTCGGTGAATTGTACCTTTTTTCCAACCTCGATTCAGGTAAATTTTACCTCGCTGTGAGGTGAGTTTCACCTCGTAGTGGTAGAAGTTACCTTTTTGGCTTCCACGAGCGTTCACCTTTGCTAACTCGGTAAATTTTACCTTTTTATTATTTTCCGTGTACTATTTCGAAAATTTTCCCACGATATTTAGAGCATATTTTAATTTGCATGAATTCTTGATTTGCACTATTTAGAGACTGCGCACCCGAGTGCGAATCATAGGCCAAAGCACTATTTCTCAACGCATCGCAAGAAAAATGCAACAACCTAGGAATCTAACTAATTTAACTAAGTTCACTTCAACCTTAACAACAACAGAAGAAACATCAACAGCACCAGTGCAGTGCTGGCAAATCAATAATTTTCCCACATAATCAGTCCAATGGGTGAAGAGCTACTCGCCGAAAGCCTCACTGCCACAGTTTACACATTTTTCATGGTTCAACAAAGTGTTAGGCAGTTGAAAAAGGCATTTGCTGTTGTTGTTACTTGATTTTTTTTTGCATGGTACAATGCACTCCACTGAATCATATTCACCATTCACAATTAATCACCCAATTAAGTTCGCTTTGAAGCCTATCACCTAGTCTCTCTCGGGTGATGCTGGTGTTGTTGTTGTCGGTTGATTCTGTTGTTGTTGTGAGTTGTGAAGCTGTTGTTGATCTCGTCAATAGCTCACGCCCCTCGGGCAACAAAACTCTTCTAATGGGGAGCTTCGTTTTTTTTTTTGCGCGAGCGCACCTCAGAGAGCGAGGGGTCTTTCCCCTCTTCTAGCTTACTTACTTAGTTGTTCATTTTTCGCGCCTTTTCATCACTTGACAGATAGATCGATAGGGATAGGGGGTCGGAGGAAATCGCGTGAGCGGGCGCGGACGTTAGGTTCGATGATTGGCTCAGATGTGTGGTGGAAAAGATGCGCCGAGCCTTGTAATCATCTCTCCGACGAGATGTTTGGCTCGGCTGGCTTTTGGCCCCTTGGGCGCGTGAGCCACACGATTAGCGTTAGGCGCATCGTAATTTTCGTGCGAATGGCTTTTTCTTCAAGTGGGAAGAAATTATGGGACCGCAAAAAACGTGTCAACAGTTTTAAGAACGTTTGTTTCCAATAAACGTTAGATTAGCCTGTTAGCTCTTCGGGGTATGAGCTAGAAAAAAGTTATCAGCGTTCAGGTCATCTACTATAAGGAATCAAAATATTACAATTTAAAAAAAATTGGTCGCAACAATTATAAACACTCGGCTGAAATTAGTTTAGTCCTGAAAGGAATGACTTTGATACGATATCCGAAAAAACATGGAGTGGTATGCAGCGAGCAACGTCACTCTAGGACGTGAATACTCTATACTGGATTTGGCTTTATCGAATTTAAGGTCAAGCTGTTAACAAGATGCGAAAGACGAAAGCATCTTCTGAGTAGTTGGTGCATAACTTCAAAGCGCACTAACAGAACCCTAATACATACATATATAGTTTTGTTTTTAAAAGGACTACTAGCTTGTTAAAGCATAAAAACACAAACATCCGTCCTGCTTGCTGTGAAAATCCAACCCCGAAAGAGCGAAATATGTCGGTTCAAAGCGTTTAAAGCGGCTTTTACCCGACAAATTGGGTCACATTTTGTATTATCCTTGAGCTGGAGAAACTTCTTCCCCAACATTAATAACTTTTTGGCTGCCAATTTAACGGTCGTCAAAGAACTTGTTTGTTAAAAAGTCTAGTTGCAGAAATCCAAGTTTCTGGCATAATTCACACACTTATTGAAATAAAAGCTAAAAAGAGATTTATTCACATTAGAATGGCTCAAATCATCTCGGTGAGTTGACAATTGAAAGAAAAAATCATTCGAGAGAGCACGTGTGGCTGTCAGGAAAAAAAGGAGTAGGCCTTGGTCGAGTGCAGTCGCGTTTGTTTTTCCTGCGTACAATTTTTTCATTTTTCTGTCGGTCGAAAATTTTCTTTCGGAGAAGATATTTAAAAAATAAATTCGAAAAATGTGATTCAATTCTGATTTTATGTTGGAATGACCTCAAGTGAAGTGAAAAAAACGTGAATAGATTCGATCGATTAGTTGATAAATTGATTCAAAACGGTCGTTGTTACTTTACACAAATTTCATGGCTTAGCTTGTGCATCTGTTCATCTGTGCTTTCGACTTGTGCGTTTTCTATTTTTTTTCTACAGTACAGGTATACAATTTTGAGGGGAAATTTAATGATTCCAATGAAATGTGACTGCGCAAAAAATGAGAAATGAGCTATCAGTTTTTCGAAACGTTTACGAATAATTTATACTTCTGATGAAATATTCTACTATTTCTAATAATAAATGTTCGTAAAACTGAAGAATTAGCAATTGCAATACCCTTTTAACCGATTTTACTACGCCATGAAGCTAGGTTATTTTTTTTTTACTTTTCGGAGCTGCTTTTCCGCTCCGAGTGATGGGCGAGTGTCTAAGATTATATGATTTTAAAATAAAAGAAGTCACTCAACAGAAAAGTTACCTCTCCATTTTCATACGTAACTAAAATTATAAAGTTAAATACAAAGTTTTCTATATATTTTTTTTAACTGAGACCAAGAGATTGGTCTTGTCTCAAACATTCAGTCAGAGAAACTTTTTTGGAAGAAATTAATCCAACTGTGTAAGTTGAAATTTCAGAGAATAGTTTAGATGAAAATTGATGTTGAAAAATATGCGATAAAATTCGCCTCGTCTCATTTATCTTTTTTTTTATAAATTAAAAATAGTTTTTCAACTTGATTTTGGTTTCTTTTGGTGGGTTTCAAAAAAAAAGATCCCGACTTATCCGACCATAAAACCATCATACTGTCGGTCAATCAACAAATACCAACCATAAAACCGAGTCAGTCTGTTAAAACTATAATGAGATATGATAATATATCCGACACAGATCGTAATGTGGATCATACTGATAATTTTGAAAATTTTATTCATCATTATCAAAATGTAATTGAACTTAATACCAAATCAATACCCATTCGAAAATTGAATAAAACCAAAAAACCATACATAACACAGGAAATTTTAAGCTTGATTTCAAAAAAGCGAAAACTGTACGATGCTCTCAAACACGATAGAACGATTGAATCCGAATATAAACGGATTCGAAATTTGCTGAGCAATAAAATTAAATGCTCAAAAAAACATCACTACGATTCTAAAATACAAAATAACTTAAAAAATCCTAAATTTCTGTGGCAACAAATAAACGAACTAGTTTTTAACAAAACAGGAACAAAAGATACACAAAAGTATACAATCAATATCAACGACAATTTGGTTTCAGATGAGACAGAGGTAGCTAATGCTTTTAATAAATTCTACCTTGATGTATGTAATGAAATTCCTGAACCATCTAGACAGAAATGTTCTTAATCCTATATTTAATTTTTCTCCTGTACTGCAAAGCCATATTTCCAAATGCATTGATGAACTTGATAGCAATGCAGCCACTGGTTTGGACAGAATTTCAACGAAGTTTATGAAAAAATACAAGATACTCTACCTTTCAAAGTATACGACTCTTACCAATGAATGTATAAGTACTTGTAATTTCCCTGATAACTTGAAACATGCGAAAGTAATACCAGTTTATAAATCGGCTGATAAAACTGTTCTTGGCAATTAACGACCGATATCGGTACTAAATGCATTTTCCAAACCATTCGAGAAAACATTATATGCGCAAATACAAGATTTTTGTATAAAAAATAATATTATTCACCCCAACAAATATGGGTTCGTACCGAAGTCTAATACCTTATCTGCTGCCATAAACCTAGTAGATGGAATCTCAAGTGGATTAGACAACACAAAATTTGTAGCATGTGTATTTATTGATGTTAAAAAAGCTTTCGACTCTGTTCACCATAAGTTACTGGTCAAAAAGCTCTCTGACATTGGTTTTTCTTATGATGCTCAGCTTTTAATCCAATCCTATTTACATAATAGAAAACAAGCAGTAAAAATTAATAACATTACCAGTTCACTACAAACTATCAAACACGGGGTTCCTCAAGGATCCATTTTGGGACCGTTGTTGTTTATCATATATATCAATAGTATCTTCACGTTGCCTCTAGTAGGAAAACTGCAGCTTTATGCTGATGATGCTACAATCTTATATACTTCTGAAGATTTGGCTACATTAAAACGAAGCATCGAACATGATCTTGGAATGTTAGCCGACTATTTCCTATCAAATCATATGGAAATGAACCTGAAAAAGACCAAATTTATATTATTTAATCTTCGGGGTAATACCCAAACCCTACAAATCTCTGTACGAGGATCACTAGTGCAACAAGTCAACTCTGTAAAATATTTGGGTCTGTTTATTGACGAAAATATGAAATGGAATATTCAAACAAAAAAGGTTTGCTCTAAAATAACGCCATACCTCTTTGCGCTGAAAAAAATACGGCCAATAATAACTGAAAATACTGCTTGGAAAATATATTTTGCCTATATCCATCCTCATATTGCCTACATGAACTCCATATGGGGTAGCAGCGCTAGTATGTATTTGAATCCAATTCGTATATTGCAAAATAAAGCCATCAAGATCATAAGAAACCTTCCTATACTACATCCCACTCTTCAGCTTTACGATTCCAGAGTGCTATCTCTTGATATGTTGATTATGCTCGAGTTATGTTTGTATATCTACAAAGTTTTAAATAACATCATTAAACACCAACTAGATCTTATACTTACATCAGAAATTCGTTCCCACTACACAAGAAGTTCGGCTCATGTTAATCTCCTTACTAGACGATTTCGAACTTCATTCGCTCAAAACAGTGTAGTGAACAAAGGTATAAATCTGTTCAACTCGTTACCAACCGAAATAAAAAGTTTACCTAGCTTTACAGTGTTTAAGAAAAAAGTAAAACTGCACTTATTTTCAAATGCTAACCAATCGAACATTAACAATCTTCAGCACAGTATGGTCCACCCACTCTTACGAAACCATACCGTACATAGATAGTATGGCTAGTGGAGGGGTGTGATTCTACTGTGCTTCCAAAAACACAAATTAAACTGCACGGACCTCCCAAGAAACTGCATTCCCACAAAAGTAACGCGCGGCAAGCGCGGTAAAACTTGTCATTACTATGGGCTCTTGGGAGGAGAGGACAGGAAATGGTCTTCACAACCGTGTGCAACCTGGTGTGGGATCTTTAAAAATTCCTAATCGCATCCTAACCCAAATCTTCCACCATTTTCCGCCATCAATTCCAATCCTTTACATCCTACCCTTTCCTTCACCCTCAAAGGCAGCATCGAAAACCAAAACCAAAATTCAAAGTTAGATAGCAGCTAAGTTAAAGCAAACACACAATCACTGAAGTAACACACAAGTAACACCGTATAGGGACCGTCAACAGTTTTTTTTTTAAACTTCTTCGGTTTGTCAATTAAATAAAGTAAAAAAAAAAATGCTTTTTTAATTTTTTAAAAAGTTATTTTCAATTATTTCAAATTTTTCCGGGTAGAGAACTTAATTAAATAAACCGACTAATTGAAAATGACTTAAAATTCTTGCAAAGTAAATTTTATTTCGAATATTACCTCGAATGGATTTATTATCGTTGAAAAAAAAAATGATGAAAAGAAAATATTTTAAAATGATTTGTTTTCACTTCAGAACTGTTGTCTGAAAACTCTCGATCCTGGAACTTTAAATTACTTTTAGAAGCCTAATCTCAAGTGAGAGTTCCATTAAAAAGCACTTATAATAAAATTTAGAGGTTCATTTTTTTTATTTTGTATTTCTTTATTTATATAAAATTTTGCTTAAGTATTTCGAATTAGATTTTTTGAGTAAGATTTTGATTCCTTTTTTAATTGACACAATAGACTCAAATCGAAAAAAAAAATATTTTTTTTACATAATTCACATATTTTAATACATACGTATATTTATATAATGTCGTTTGAAATTTTAAAATTTAATTTTTTTTTTCCTTAAGGAGAATTGAAGTCCGCAAGGTAGCAACATTGGACCAATCCTATTTCTTTTGTACATCAATGATATTAGTAACCTGCTATTGCATGTAATACCAAGACGGACGACACGGCACTTTTTTACCCAGGAAAATGTCCTAAAGAAATTATTAAAAACATGGAAGATGATCTCAACATTCTGCATAAATATTTTAATTCCAATTTTCTCGCTTTGAAATTTGCAAAAACAAAATACATGTTATTCCGATCATCTAGAAAATCAATCCAATCCCACACAGTCCAATAATTGTTAATAATTGATTGTAAATTATTTTTCGGCATATCGGTGAAATGTATATTCTTGGAGAAAGAATATCAGAAATAAAATTGATGAAGATGACTTCGGACCAACCAGATTTCATTGTATAGGTCAGGTATAGGTATAGGTTAAGCGCCACCTATATCGCGGTCCTACTTCTCCTAAATAATGAAATGTTGCGGGGCAAAGTATGGTGTACGTTAATAAGTTTCCCTCGCAAAAATGCTCTTTCGCTCTTTTCAACATCTGTAAAATTTTCTTCTCACTTATCTATCCATCTTCATCAATTTCATTGCTGAAATTCTTTCTCCAAGAATATACATTTCACCGATATGCTGAAAAATAATTTACAAAAACTTAATTAACGGTGGTTAACTTAATTAAAAATTGTTAATAATGTTTTGGAAAAAGTAGAAATTTCAAATATTTGGCAATACATAACACTAGATGACACTCTATCGTGGGAATCGCACATTAACAACTTACACAAAAAGATATCGTCGTTTAGTGGCGTATTATGGAGAGTGAAACATTTTGTATCACGCCAAGTAATGTTGCGTTTGCGTTTTATTTTGCGTTTGTTCATTCACACTTCAATTATTTGATTGCGGCGTGGGGTGGAGCTTCCTTATCTGTCCTATCTCGTCTACAAACTTTACAAAATCTTTGTCTGAAAAGTATATTTAACCTTCCCTTTCGTCATCCATCCAATCTGTTGTACTCTAACCGCTCTCACAATATTTTACCATTGGCTGAACTTTGTAATTTCCAAACTTGCACTTATGTCTTTGATAATTTGCATTCCTCTCATATATCTCGAAATCTCAGGTTTACTTCAGGAATTCGTATTCATAACACAAGGTAGTCTCATCACCTTCTGAGAAGTAATTCGTCAAGAAGCCTAGGCCAACATAGGATATCTTTCGTCAGACCTACGAAGTACAATAATCTACTCGAAGAGTTAAAGATAATTAATAACAGGAATATTTTCAAGACCAAACTGATGCAACACTTTAAGAACTTATTAAACCAATAAACAACGAATCACCAAACTAGCTTTTTTTTTTAAAAATTTGTATAGAATAATTGATTTTAACTTGTTTGTCTGTAGTTTAGTTTAATTTCGCCTAATTTTAACTTTAAGTTTAATTTATTTTAATTTTTTTTTAACTTGTTAATACTCTTTGGCCAATTTTGACTTCTGAGAAAAAAATCATTTTTAATTGTAATTTGTGCAGAAAAATTGTTCAGAAGTTGAATGCTGTGAGTTTTCTTACTGTTAATTCTTGTTAAGTTGATGGTTGATGGCAGATCTTTTACCTTTCTTATTTAAAACTCAACTAAGGAAGGTATTGTGATTGTTGTTATAGTTCAAACAGATAATTTTAAAGCTGGTCATATGAATTTATGATCAGGTGCAATTTTGTTCAATGCTTTGGTGAATCGTGTTCCTAGTTAGAAAACTATCTGATTGTTAACGAAAATCATGTCATTCATACCGTTTATCGCGATCCTTTGGGCATTGAATTCAATGTTGTTTTGTTGGATTGAAGGAACGTTCACTTTAGAGCTTGAACATTGAGCCAGAAAACAGTGCTGAGGATTTTTTTGTTCATGTTGACCATGTTGCTACATACTTTATTTTAAAAGGGATCAAATGTCGCTTCTCTTATATGAAGGTTCTCTAGGCTAGGTTGTTCTGGGATCTTTTTTTCTCTATCTTTTTTTTTCGAAATACCTGGCAAAACTGGACAATTGATTGAAAAACTTCTATCCCAAAAACCGGGCATTTTACGGTAAATCTGATCAAAATCTGATCAAAAATTTTGGTTTATTTTGACGAAAGAAACTAATAGAAAATCGTTTTTTTTTTCTGACAAAAAATTTAAAACTGGAATTGAGATTTTAGCTTAGATCTAAAAACAATGCGAATAAAACTGGGAAAAATCCAAGCAGTTTCCAACAATATCCGGGTATTCGGGCTGGTCTGGACTTGTCTAAAAATTAACCGGCAATCTGCGTACTTTAGAAGTCTATCCAAAGCAAAACTAGGTTTTGGGAAAAGTTTCCGGTGATACTATCCAGTATTATATATTAAATTATTATATCTGTAAATCAGCTTTCCAGGACGAAGCATCATGTAATAAGAGCATCAAGCGTCTGTGCATAACGTTCGTAGAATGTGAAATCAATAAATTGATAGAGATCAGCGTCTCAGGCTTGTTGGAAGAATCGTCAAACTTTAGGAAGTTTCGTGTGAGATTAATCCTTTTTCCTTATTCCAACTGTACATATCAATCATTGCACTCAATAACCTAATCCTACATAATCATTAGAAGCGTTCGGCAGGGGACTCCACGCTTCATCCCTCCATTGTTCCTGTATCTTTTGCGTTTTCATCACATGGTTGGCCTGGCCGTAGTAGTATCTGCAATGCATCAGATACTATGATGTAAAGAAAAATGAGAAACGCAAGTTTTTCATTTTCCAGGATGCATACAAGTTTTGGCCATGTTTGTGTTAGAAGAAGAAGAAGAAGAAGAAGAAGAAGAAGAATTTTAACTTTTAGTTTAATTTATTTTAATTAAGTTTTTTTAACTTGTTAATACTCTTCAATTTCTTCCATCGAGAAGTGGATCTCTTAAAAGGAAAACTTTTTTCCACTGCGATTCGCTGTATCTGCTTACTTTTTATTACATTCTTCCGCGCCTTAAAGTAAGAATATATTGTGTTCTCAGCATGCGTAAATTTTGTGTTTTTGCTTGCGTTTTTTTAAATTAAATTTAACCTGTTTGCTGCCAGACATGCTGAGAACTGAAGTGTCCATTACCAGGGGGCTCTTTCAAGCTTTTCGGTGTGGGGGAGTGTAGCGGGCAACAAAAAAAATTATGTTCTCAATCATTCTAGTTGAACTATTCTTACTAACATTGGTTCTGTCATAACCTTGAAATTTTGTAACAATTATTTTTAATTTACTCAAATTATTCAATTACTTAATTAAAAAAAACAAACACTATGCGTGGATGAAATGCCCATGAGAATCTAACGTATGAAACCGCAAGAGGTTTAAAGAGAAATAAAGGAAATTTTTGTATTAATTATTCATGATAATGTTGTCGATCTAAACTTAATTCATCATCATCATTTCCTTTTTTATTCTTTGGTCGCCCACTCGAAGTTAGTTTTAAAACCTTTTCTTGTTGTTTTTTCTTTAACACAAACTTTCTGTTTTCCTGACAAAATACATTTTAATCATGCAGATATGTTTTTTTTTTGCAATTATTTAGTCACTCGAGACTTGTATATCATCATTTATTTCTTTTATTTCTTAATTTTTCATATTAAATGTCACTCAAGACACTGTTCTTTTTTCATAAATTTTCTGTTTTTCTTTTGATTTTAAATATTTCATATGAATTAACCACTCGAGGTTTGAAAAATATTCCAAAAATGAATAAAGAGACTCGAAGAGATGTATTCCAAGTTTTTTATTCTTTCTTTTTTTTAACATATTGTTCCTCTACAAGCATTTTCAATCACGCAGATATGTTTTTGCCACTCCAGGTTTTGTCAAAAAATTTATTTTTATGTTTTTCTCCATTTTCGATTAAAATAATGTCACTCGAGACATTGTACTTATGTATTATTAACTATTTGTATTCATAAATAGAAAACTTTCACTATTTTCAACCACCATTAATGTTTTACTTAATGTCACGCAAGTCATATAAAATGTATGATATGATGATTTCGCTTATTGATCTAGTCATTCGAGATAGGTTTTATTGAATAGTTTTTTTTTTGAACTTTTTCAAAACATTCATGAAACTAGAAATGTTTCATAAAATATAGTTCGTTAGCATGTTAGCATGTTTAATTTTAATAAACAGAACCACCCAGGCTTTAAGAGTTAATTAAAACTCTACTCACAATCTGTTTTCGACATATTGTCACTCGTCCTTATTTTGCAGTTATATACGTTTTTCTCTGAATTTTCCAATAACCTTTTCGAAACTTCATTTAGCAACACTTGTTTTAAAAAATTATCTTTTTTTCTATGGAAAAAAATCAACTATCAAAAATTAATTTTCTCGTTTCTAAATAGAAATGAGATAACTGAACTAAAGTATGTCATACTTTTTTTTAGGTTTATAAATGTTCGTATTGTGAGTTTATCTTGCAAGTTGCAATGAAAAAAAAATACCACATGTTAATGGACCTGGTAGCTGGTCAGCCATGATTCTGACTCGAAATCAACATCAACTTTTTTCACTACACATTTTTTTTATTCATTGTTTTGCGTAAATTACTGTTTTGTTCTTTTTTTCAAAATGAAATCACATTAGCAAACACAAGTAAGCACAAGTTCAACTTATTGCCCCAGCCGCACTCATTGAATCAATTTGCTGACACATTTCCCTTATTTTCAGCATTTCATTCCAATGATTCGTGTTATTATTTGTATTATTATTATCTATTTAATTAAGGACATTTTACCAACTTTTGGCATTCGTGTCCGAGATTCGTATTATGAAATCAGTGTTAAAATTAAGAACACATCACTCACTCTGTAGAGTTCTTGCCACCGACTGCGCCAATGATTTTATGCCATTTTATTTTAATTTTCTTCGATTCAAACCCAAAATGAAAACACTTCCTTCCATTCCCGTTAACAAATGTCGTAAATCTGATCTTTATGTTCCAAGCTTACTATGACTAGACGATTCATTTTCCTTCAAACTTATTGCTATCTCTTTTCCTCTTCAACTGTCCTTATTCCTTACAGTACAAGCGATTTTCGCGATTAAGATCCCATTCGTTGGATCACATCGGTGATTTCATATTTCTTCATTAGGTTAAGCCGTAAATTGGAGTTCTTAAACAAAGATTACAGTCCCCCCACAATCATGGGTCACACACATTTATTAGTCTCCGATCATTAGAACTGCTGATATCTACTTAACTAAAAGAAATTATATCATATTATTATTTTTAGATAATCGACAATATCATCAAAATGCATTAAAAATATTATTTGTGCGTTTGATAACAGTAAAATTGCTGTTTGAATACTTTTTATCAAAGGTGAACTATAAGCTGTGGAATTATCGCATAAAATTCCAATGTTATAAGGTTGACATCTTAAACCGTTAAGCCCCTTATGCGGGTATTTCATAGATTCCAACCAAATGAATTGGTCCCATATAAACACAAAACAAGAGTTTACATTTTCCAAATAAAACTGAGCGAATGAAATGCGAAAATTCAATAATATTTAGCAAAATAAAAGTGACCCATAATTGTTACAGAATCCACCAAGTTCCACACAATCATGGGTCACTTTTTTCGCAAGCAAAACAAAACATTTCTTGGTTGCTAGCTCAACCCAATTGCCCCTTGAACGTATACTAGCGAAGAATGCCCCTGAATGTTTGCCAGAAACTTGTTGATTTCCATGTTGATATTCGGGTGTTGCCATGGACTTCTATGTGACTAATAATTGTGGGCAATATGACTAATAATTGTTACAAGCTTCAATTTTGACCCATAATTGTGGTTTTGAAAAACGTTGATTGTTTCGGTAATTTTTTTTATTTATCAACAAAATTGGAAACAAAATGATGTTTGAAATCAAAGAGGGAATATTTAATGACTGAAATTCATGCAACGCTTGATGTTTGGTCCACTAACACCCGAATGAACGAACATTTTGTGGTGAAATGATACGTTAAGTGACTAATGATTGTGGGGGGACTGTAGATCTTTCAGCGTTTAACAAGAAGGTAACACAGTTTTTCAATTTATTTATTTTTTTTATTTATTTTCAATTACTTATAAAAGGTATACTCAATGCCCTCTGTAGAATCGTATTCATCCATCCAAAACTATAATGATGCCTCTTGAGGTTGATGAAAAGAACATATGTAAATCAAACATAAATTTCAAATGCATGAATACTTATGATCAGTGAAGTGTGTATTTTAATTTGCACACTATTTCGCTAGCTCTTTGTCACGCGTCTTAAACTACCCATACACCTTCATCCACTACATACTTATTTTCTAAGTAAACCACTTGGCTTAGCGTTGCATCCATCCTCCATCCAGCGTTGATGAATGATCAGGTTGAAGTCTTTTGGTTTGTTATTGTTTTCGCATTTGAAGAAATGCCATTGCTCTACCCCTTGTGTAGTACCTACATAATTCAAATGGCAGTCGACCGATTACACTTCATTGAATTTGCCAATTATGTTTCGTTGTACATCATACGAGTGTATCTAAGTATGAGGGAGAAGCGTTTGGATTTGAACTCCGCGTCTTTAGACATGGGCCATTGCATGATTAACCCCGGCACCTCTGTATGTATGAAGCCGTGGGGCAGCGAGAAGATCGTCGTGAATGTTTTGATGGGTCCAATCGGGTACCTCTCAAACTCAACAAGCGATTCATGGCTGGTGTCTCCCCGGGGAAAAATTGACGCGGCACCAAATCAACCGTATATATTGGATGACATTGCACCGTTTGGACATATTCACATCTTCGATGATGTTGTTTTTATTACTGGCGTGTTGTTGCAGAAAAGTTTTTCATTCAATTCGGTTGTTGTTTGGCATCGCCATCGACTTTTTCCCCCCATCTCTCTCCATCAACCGGGCTTTTATAATTATTTTGTATTGTGTTTTCTATTTTGGTTCGAGAGAGAAAAAAAATCACCGTGTCGCGGAGTATTGTGTCGGGCAAAACATGGTTAATAGGTTTTTAGGGTTATGTAATGGAACCCTGGCAGGCTAACTATGTTATTGGGTTGCCCCTCGGCAAACGTCAACAAGGATCATATACCTAACCTATGTATACCTACTCAAGAGCGGACAATAATGGATTGCTGTCGGCGGCGCTTCAAGTAGGTATGTTTGAGGACACAAAGAAAGCATGTCACCACTAATTACGGATGATGGCGTGGGATTTTGGTCCCCGTACACCACCTCCCTGGGTAATTTCTATGGCGGAATACAAATTGGACATGACTGAGGTGAGCCGGTACTGACCCGGGCAACGCCTTTATTAAATGTGAAAATTCAACAAAGAACATATGTCAATTCGTTTCGTTCGTATTTCAATGATTTGAATTTTTGATTCATAACTCGAAAAACAGAAGAATCAGGTCATTTCTTTGGGTAATTTTTGTTACCTAAAAGTTGTCGAAATATAGCAATTGATCCTTGACTTCGTTACCTGTGAAAGTTTTATGTGTATCAACTTGACATTGGGAATTTTTTTCATAGTCTAAGGGTTTGCGGGGGTTTAAAGATTTCTTCAAAATTTTAAATAGGGTTAATTTTTGCGTCTTGCAGATTTTCAACAACAAAAAATCGAGATATTTGTGGTTAGATTCAACTTAAAACATATTTTCAAATGCACATAACTCCGACATTTTTTAACAGAATTCATAAAATAGCGCGCATTAAAATTTTATCAGTTTTCCAAACACAATTGGTTAATTGAGTTAAGTTAAGAAAAACCGTTCGATTACACAAGTGATCGGCCGTGTTACAAAATCGAACAGGGTCTGAGTCAATTTACATTACATTACATTACATTACATTACATTACATTACATTACATTACATTACATTACATTACATTACATTACATTACATTACATTACATTACATTACATTACATTACATTACATTACATTACATTACATTACATTACATTACATTACATTACATTACATTACATTACATTACATTACATTACATTACATTACATTACATTACATTACATTACATTACATTACATTACATTACATTACATTACATTACATTACATTACATTACATTACATTACATTACATTACATTACATTACATTACATTACATTACATTACATTACATTACATTACATTACATTACATTACATTACATTACATTACATTACATTACATTACATTACATTACATTACATTACATTACATTACATTACATTACATTACATTACATTACATTTCATTACATTACATTACATTACATTACATTTTATGACATCACATTACTTTACATTACATTCGTTACCTACCAAGTTTACAAGCTTCAGTTTTTTTTAAGTTTTTCCAATTGTACATAAACAGTGCTTCGAAACAAAAATATCGGGTTTGCAAGAGCTATGTTAAATTTGTACGTGAGTTTTGAAGTTGTTGTGTAGCAATGCTAGAGTTTCGTTGATTATCACATCCCAAAAAACGAAGTTCTTTGCTCCAACCGGGTCCGTTATTAACACTTTTTCCTTCTCCTTTGCTCTGTCATCCATTGATAACTGACTCACTCAAGGTCACGCTAGCCACTTCCCGAACATTGAATGGACAGATTTCTCTTTCGGTGGAATTTTTTATACTCAGAAGTCATCGATCGTTGATCGGTTTTTTGGATTCCATTTTCACCTTCGCCTACCGCTTACCGGATCTGCTGGAAGGGTTTTTTTTCTTGTTTGAAAGGTCAATGACCGACCATCTTGCCTGCGGGATGATGATTCTGATGACTTTCGATTTCTTCGAACGGCGGCGTTCGGATCGAAACTGCCGTTAGAAATTATGACGGGTTTTGGAATTTGGATGGGAGGGAAGAAACGAAAGCCGTGCTTAATGTTGTCTAAGATTGAGTGTAATTTCCTAAATTTTAAAACGTCATCGAAAGAAATGATTTTAATTTACGATCCTCTGTAATTTAATGATTATTCTTAATAAATGCTAAGTTTTTAACGACGTTCAAACTTGCAAAAGGTGATTAATTTTTCTTTCTTTCTTTCTTTCAGATGGAGCGTCATAAGGTAAATGATCGATATTCGGCCTTTATACTACAAAGGTAAATGATCGATATTCGGCCTCTATACTACAATTTTGTTCGTTAAATGCTGAAGTTTTTAAGCTTATTGACTTCAGCAAGAAAGAAGTAAGTTCTAAATAAAAACACGTTTCGAAAGTGTAAGAGTAGTGAAATAGTTCAAGGAATGGAAAATTATGAATACATGAAAGTATTTTAGTTTCAATGCTATTAAGAAACAATGCGATGAAGTCATAAAGTCTATTCATAAAGTCATAGTATAAAAAACTATAAAGTCTTCAAGTCTTCAAGTCTTCAAGTCTTCAAGCCTGCAAGCCTTCAAGCCTTCAAGTCTCCAAGTCCTCAAGTCTTCAAGTCTTGAAGTTTTCAAGTCTTCAAGTCTTCAAGTCTTCAAGTCTTCAAGTCGTCAAGTCTTCAAGTCTTCAAGTCTCCAAGTCTCCAAGTCTGCATGTCTGCATGTCTTCAAGTCTTCAAGTCTTCCAGTCTTCAATTTTTCTAGTCTTCAATTTTTCTAGTCTTCAAGTCTTCAAGTCTTCAAGTCTTCAAGTCTTCAAGTCTTTAAGTCTTCAGGTCTTTAAGTCTTAAAGCGTTCAAGTCTTCGAGTCTTCAAGTCTTCAAGTCTTTATGTGTTTAAGTCTTCAAATTTTTAGGTCTTCTAGTCTTCAAGTCTTCAAGTCTTCAAGTCTTCAAGTCTTGCAGTCTTCAAGTCTTCAAGTCTTCAAGTATTCGAGTCTTGCAGTCTTCAAGTCTTCAATTCTTCAAGTCTTCAAGTCTTCAAGTCTTCATGTCTTCAAGTCTCAAGTCTTCAAGTTTTTAAGTCTTCCAGTCTTCGAGTCTGCAAGTCTTAAGTCTTCAAGTTTTTAGCTCTTCAAGTCTTCAATTCTTCTAGTCTTCAAGTTTTCAAGTCTTCAAGTCTTCAAGACTTCAAGTCTACAAGTCTTCAAGTCTTCAAGTCTTCAAGTCTTAAAGTCTTCAAGTCTCCAAGTCTCCAAGTCTGCATGTCTTCAAGTCTTCAAGTCTTCAAGTCTTCAAGTCTTCAAGTCTTCAAGTCTTCAAGTTTTCATGTCTTCAAGTCTCAAGTCTCCAAGTTTTTAAGTCTTCAAGTCTTTAACTTTTCTAGTCTTCAAGTCTTCAAGTCTTCAAGTCTTCAAGTCTTCAAGTCTTAAAGTCTTCAAGACTTCTAGTCTTCAAGTCTTCAAGTCTTCATGTCTCCTAGTCTTCAGCTCTTCAAGTCTTCAAGTCTTCAAGTCTTCGAATCTGCAAGTCTCAATTCTTCAAGTTTTTTGCTCTTCAAGTCTTCAATTCTTCTAGTCTTCAAGTATTCAAGCCTTCAAGTCTTAAGTCTTGCAGTCTTCAAGTCTTCAAGTCTTCAAGTCTTCAAGTCTTCAAGTCTTCAAGTCTTTAAGTTGTTTATCGTTCAAAACATCACGTCTTCAAGTCTTCAAGTCTTCAAGTCTTATTGGGTTGAAGTTTTCTAGTTTTAGGTCTTCAAGTCTTCAAGTCTCCAAGACTTCAAATTTCCTTTCTTAAAGTCTCCGAATTCTTTAAGTATCCAAATTCTTCAAGTCTTTAGTCTTTAAGTCTTCAAGTCTTCAAGTCTTCAAGTCTCAAGTCTTCAAGTCTTCATGTCTTCATGTCTTCAAGTTTTCAAGTCTTCAAGTTTTTAAGTCTTCATGTCTTTAACTTTTCTAGTCATCAAGTCTTCAAGTTTTCAAGTCTTCAAGTCTTTAAGTCTTCAAGTCTTCAAGTCTTCAAGTCTTCAAGTCTTCAAGTCTTCAAGTCTTCAAGTCTTCGAATCTGCAAGTCTCAAGTCTTCAAGTTTTTAGCTCTTCAAGTCTTCAATTCTTCTAGTCTTCAAGTCTTCAAGCCTTCAAGTCTTCAAGTCTTGCAGTCTTCAAGTCTTCAAGTCTTCAAGTCTTTTGGGGTTCAAGTTTTCTAGTTTTAGGTCTTCAAGTCTTCAAGGCTTAAAATTTCCTGTCTTCAAGTCTTCAAGTCTCCGAATTCTTTAAGTATCCAAATTCTTCAAGTCTTTAGTCTTCAAGTCTTCATGTTTTTAGGTCTTCAATATTTGAAGTCTTCAAGTCATCAAGTTTTTAAGTTGTTAATTGTTCAAGACATCACGTCTGCAAGTCTTCAAGTCTTCAAGTCTTCAAGTCTTCTTGGGTTCAAGTTTTCTAGTTTTAGGTCTTCAAGTCTTCAAGTCTCCATAACTTAAAGTAATTACCGTGGTTGAATTAAAAGGAATCTTTCGATTGCTTTGATTCAGTTGAATCATTCATCCAAGTAGGCTCACAATACAGCAGAGCGTTAAGTTATGAAATCTTCAAATCTTCAAGTCTTCAAGTCTTCGAGTTTTCAAGTCTCAAGTCTTTATGGGTTCAAGTCTTCAAGTCTTCAAGTCTTCAAGTCATCAAGTCTTCAAGTTTTCAAGTCTTCATGTCTTCAAGTCTTTTAGTCTTTAAGTCTTCAAGTCTTCGAATCTTCAAGTCTTAAAGTCTCCAATCTTCAAGTCTTTAAGGGTTCTAGTCTTCAGTCTTCTAGTCTTCAAGTCTTCAAGTCTTCAAGTCTTCAAGTCTTCAAGTCTATAAGTCTGTAAGTCTCCAAGTCTTCTAACCTATAAGCCTTCAAGTCTTCAGGTCTCAAATGTTCAATTGATAAAGTCAGAATTTCATAAGGTCACATTAGCTCAAAAATACTATATCACATCACATTTATGAAACATGTTTAGGCGCTAATGTTTGACAAATTGAATCAAAATTGCTAATTCGTTGCCGAAAGGCTTATTGACTGCCCGATTTTTCGCGATAGACTTCGCCAAATCACATAACCCCAATCGGTCATATTTGGAGCTAATAAAAGTGTGAACACTGTTCGAACAAAACGATCGGCCATAAAGCTGCTGCGCCAGAAATCAACGCGCACACTCCAGCTCACAATTCGGGCGCATAATCAAGATTAGTAGGATTTTAATTTCACGCTCGCCAAAGTGCAAAATTATAATCTGCTGCTCGACAAACACCATTGCTTGGAATGGGCTTTACTTTTTTCGCCGGCACACAAAAAAACCATGACCTCCGGGTATTTCTGGTGCTTTAGAGTTACTAGAAATCGTTTAAGAGGAAACAAATAATGATGAGGAAGTTTTTGAAAAATGATTAAAAACGTGAATTTTCAACAGGTAGTTTGGTTTCTAAATTTTCTAAAATTTTCATTCATAGAATAAACTTTAAAAAATACTCAGAATTTTAATTGAGATTTTTTTTTATTTTAATAAGGAAATATTAATTTTTGAATCTGTAAATCACACATTTGAATTTCAGAGTACAGACCCCGTTCGTTTTTGGCAACATTCGATTTTGGCAACATTCGATTTTGGCAACATTCGATTTTGGCAACATCCGATTTTGGCACATGTGCCAAAATCGAACGGTTTTTAGAAGCGACATTACCTTTAAGTTTTTTCTATAACGGGACCGATAAAATTTAGACAAACACCAACAATATGCTTTTAAGTTCAGAAATGGTGATAGAATACAACAAAAAAATCAAAAGTTTTTAAAAAAATTTTTAAAGTACTCAAAAATTACAAAAAGTTGAAAAATTAAAAAAAAACACAAAAACAAATACAAAGAAAAGACTAAAAATTACAAAATCAAATTAAAAATGACAAAGAACGACAAAAACATCAAAAATGACAAAAAAAAACAAAGATTATGAACAAAACAAAAATAGTGCAAAATGCATCAAAAACATGAGGAAAAAACTATAAAAATTCTAAAAATGGTCGGAAATTGACTTAACTTAACGTTAATGATAATTAAAATAGTTATTTTGTAAAAATGAGAGAAAAAAGTTTCAGAAAAAAAACCGTTCGATTTTGGCAACATTCGATTTTGGCAACATTCGATTTTGGCAACACAAAATATTCGGGCATGTTGCCAAAAACTAACGGGGTCTGTATTTATTTTGTACTCCTAAAAAACTTTAGAATTGTTCTAAAATTCTTCAAAACAGTACTGATTCCTCTGGTAACTCTACTTGGACGCCAGATAGCGCCTCGTACTAATGAGAGCGTCACCGAGGAGTCGCGGCGGCGTTAATAATTCAATAAATCATTTTTCGGCGCATCTTCACATTCCGCGAGACCGGCCGACAACAATATGAAATTGCAATCATCATCAGCGAGCATCTGGTCATTGCGTGGGAAATGAAACATTGCATTGGCATGGCGTGGAATGTTCCTCAATATCTGTAATGGTTGTGTTCCGTCACCTGAGTCGGAAAAATTTCGCGCATTCGTTGCCTCCCTTAGCTTGGGTAAGCTACTGATGCCTGGTGGTGGTTTCTTGCAGAAGATCTTTGAAAAAAAAAAACGCAACAAAACTCCCCCTTCACTGGTTTAAAATTAAAAAACAATTTACGTACCGTTTTGAAATATAGACCTTTGTCAGCTTTGCAAAAAATTATGAGCGCCAATGAAGGGTTTAGGCGTTGGTGTTAATGGGGGCTTAGTTCCGAAAATGGGATCACGGATTATAATATGACTATTAGGAAGATCGTGGTTGATTGGGATAGGCTGACATGTCAAGGCTGTTGTTTGATGTCTCTTTCTCAAATAATTATAAATAGATTTGAAATAAACACATGAGGCATGCTTCAGAGCGTTTAGCAACAAGAATGGAATGAGATGAAAACAAGTAATTCTGGGAATATTTTTTGGTATACATTGAACTTGTACTCTGATTTTCAAAATGTCATTTTTACTTCAAACTGACAGGTAATTGGGATTTCAAATCATCAAGTTTTCAAGTTATCTGACCTTTTTCAATAAGTCTAAAGGTTGAAAGACCTTTAGGTTATCAAGCCTTGAGGAAGGTCATCAGACCTTCCTTCGACTCATATGTAAATTATCCTACAGGTAGACCACAAGGCCTTAAGGTTCTTAGAATTCAGGTTGTTGGGACTTCAGATTATCACGCCTCTAGATCGTGAGGGGTTAAAATCGCTAGACCTCCAGACAGTGAGACGTTCAAATCGTGAGACCTCCAAATCATTAGTGATTAGGATCATGAGACCTTTGGATTGTTGAGCCTACAGATCATCAGGCTTTCAGATCGACTGACCATTGGATTATCAGGTCTTGATATCATCAGGTCGTCGGATGGCAAGGTTTTTAGGTGATAAATGTTTCTGATCTTCAGCTCTTCAGATCGTCAGAGTGTCAGGACTTTATCGCCATAAAACTTTCCGCCATAAAACTTTCCGGTCATCAGTCCTTCATATTTTGACACCTTTTGATCATAACTCCACCAGACTGTCAAATCTTCTAAACTAGATCACTAGACTTTCAAATTGTCAGGTCTTAATTCATCAGGGCTTTAATAATAGATCTTTGAGTCATTGGGTTTATCGGTGAATGAGCTTCGAAGTAATCGGGCTTCTACGCCGTCGAACCTTTTGATTAGTAGGCATTTAGGCTGTTAGGCGTTCAGATGTCCAGGCTTTAGAATTACCTAGTCCTCAGATTGTAAGGTCTTCAGAACCTCAAAACATAATAAAGACAGGCCTGCAGATCGTCCGGCTTTTTCAGTTTTCAAACATTCAGGCCTTAGGCCTTAAGCTTTTCAGGCATAAGAATCATCAAACTTTTAGATCTTTTGACCTTCAAATCATAAGGCCTTCGAATCTTCAAGCCTTAAGATCCACAGGCTTTTCAACTGTCAGGAATTCAGCTCATGAGGTTGTTAGGTTTTTTTTTTTAGATCGGCTGGCCTTCAGGTCTTCAAGTCTTCAGATTGTCAGGCTTTCAAATCTCAGACCAGAATCAAACCTTAAGATCGTATGGTCTCTGGATCGTTAGGCCTTCAGACAACAAGCATTCAGATCTTAAGGCCTGCAGATCGGCAGGATTCAGATCGTCAACTCTCAGATCGTCAGGCAGTCAGCTCAGGCCTTCAGATCACCAGGCTTCAAAATCGTAGAAACTTCCGAGGATCAGGATTTAAACGATTAGACCTTCATATCATCAAGAGTTCATATCATCAAGTTTTTATATTAGCAGACTTTGAAATTGCCTAGCCATCGTCTAGCATTTAGATCGGTAGTCCTTTGAGTCGTAAGGCCTTATAAATGACCGACTTTCAAAACAGCATACCTTCAGAATGACAGGTCTACAGACCATCACGCCTCCAGAACGTCAAGTCTTCATAAAATTAACTCCTAGATCACTAAAGTTTGAAATTGTCAGGT
Organism: Uranotaenia lowii; assembly: GCF_029784155.1. Taxonomy (NCBI): domain Eukaryota; kingdom Metazoa; phylum Arthropoda; class Insecta; order Diptera; family Culicidae; genus Uranotaenia; species Uranotaenia lowii. The sequence continues at coordinate 45,613,458 of NC_073691.1, forward strand.
CCTAATGTCATCAGGACTTCAATTACCAGGTCTCTGGGTCATCGGGCTTATAGATAAATGGGCTTCTACGCCACCGAGCCTTCTGATTATTAGGTCTTTAGGCCGTTAGGCGTTCAGATCCCTAGGTTTTAGGATCGCCTAGCCCTCAGACTGTAAGGTCTTCAGAATCTCAAACCATTATCAAAAAAGGCCTCGAGATCGTCCGGATATTACATCGTGCACCACCAGTGACGATTTAAGCTTTTCAGGAATAACAATCCTCAAACTTTTAGATCGTTAGACCTTCGAATCCCCATGCCTTGAGATCCACAGATTTTCGATCGTCAGGAATTACGCTCATGAAGTTATAAGAATTTAGGTTTTTTAGATTGTTTGGCCTTCAGGTCTTCAAACCTCCAGATTGTCAGGATTTCAAATATTTTGGTCTTAGGATCGTCAGGCTTTGAGGTCCTCAGATTTTGTGATGGTAAAGCCTTTAAATCGTCTGGTCTTCGATCGTATCAGATTGTTAAGTTTCCAGATCATCCAGTTTTTTTTTACCTACCTGCATATTGTCCTGCTTTAACGTCGTAAGATTTTCAAACAGTCAGGCCAGTTAGGCTATCCAGGTATAGGAATCATCAAACTTTAAGATCTACAGGCCTTCAAATCATTAGTCCTTCGATTCTCCAAGCCTTAAGAATCATAGGCTATTCGATAGTCAGGAATTCAGTTCATGAGGTTTCAATATCGCTAGGTTTTTTTTAGATCGTCTGGATTTCAGGTCTTCAAGTCTACAGATTGCCAGGCTTTAAAATCTTTCGGTCTTAAGATCGCCAGGCTTTTGGTTCTCAGTTTTTTTATGGTCAGGTCTTTCGATCGCCAGGTATTGAGGTTTCAGTTTGTATAGCTTACAGATCCTCCTGTTTTTTTTTATTGTCAGACCTTCAGATCGTCTGGTCTCCGAATCGTTAGGCTTTCCGACTACATGCATTCAGATCTTAAGGGCTTCAGGTCACCAGGATTCAGATTGTCAACACTCAGGTCGTCAGGCAGTCAGAGCATAAACTTTCAGATATTTGGGCCATCCCATCCTCAGGCCTTTGGCTCACCAGGCTTCAACATCGTAAGAACTTCATATCATCATGTTTTTTATGGCGGACTTCAGATCATCACGCCTCCAGACCGTCAAGTCATCATATCAATAACTCCTAGATTACTAGACTTTCAAATCATCATGTCTTAATGTCATCAGGGCTTTAATATCAGGTCTTTGGGACATCGAGCTTATAGGTATATGGGCTTCAAAGTAATCGGGCTGCTACGCTTTCTGATTAGTAGGTCTTTAGGCCGTTAGGCGTTCAGATCCCTAGGTTTAAGGATCGTCTAACCCTCAGATTGTAAGGTCTTCAGAACTACAAACCATAATAAAGACAGGCCTGCAGATTGTCTGGCATTAAAGTCGCCAAGTTTTTAAACTGTCAAACCTTAAGCTATTCAGGCATAAAAATCCGCATGCTTTTAGATCTACAGGCCTTCAAATCATTAGGTCTTCGAATCTCCAAGCTTTAAAATCCACAGGTTGTTCGATCGTCAGGAATTCAGCTCATGAGGCTATAAGATTGTTAGGTTTTTTAGATCGTCAGGCCATCAGGTCTTCAAGCCTTCAGATTGTCAAGCTTTCAAATCTTTCGGTCTTAAGATCGTCAGTTTATTAGGTCCTTAGATTTTTTGATGATCAGATCTTTAGATCGTCAGGTCTTCGATCGTTTCAGATTGTTAAGCCAGTTTTTTTAATCGTCAGATCTTCAGATAAACATGACCGGGATCTTTAAATTTTATTCAGTCATTTGAAACTTTGCTCGTTTGGAAACTCGCAATAGAAGTTTTTCCTCTAACTAAAATAAAAATGTAGTTAATATCAAGTTTGTAAACAAATCATTAAGCCTTACGATTTTCAGGGTTATATGTAGGTCATCTGAGCTTCAGATCTTCAAATCAGTAGGGTTTTCAGATTGTCAGGCCTTAAGATCGCCAAGACTTTAGATCGTCAAGCCTACAGATCATCAACTAATTAGATTGTCAGACCCTCAGATTGTCCGGATTCCGATCCTCAGAACATGAGATCCCTAAGCTTTCAGATCGCCAAATCTTCAGATGCTAAGGGAAAGTTAGAACTTCAGATCGTTATTACATTGCCAGACCATCAGATCGTTAGACCTCTAGGGTGGAAGGTTCTCAAATCAATATGCATTTACCTCATCAGACTTTCAGAGGATTTGGCCGTCAGATTGTCAGGTTCTCAGGCCTTCAAAATGTCTGGCCTTCAGATCTTGAGACTTTCAAGTCATCAGTCCTTCAGATCATCAGACCTTCGGGTCCTCCGTCTTTCAGATCGTCTGGTGTTCAAATCATAATGTTGTAGATCATCAGATCAGCAGGTCTTCAGATAGTCAAAACGTCAGTCCTTCAGATAATCAGGTTTTAAAATCCAGGTCTTCAATCAGATCTTGTTTGTCTGTGTGTTTAACTCCAAAACTTCACGAGCATCTGGCCTCGAGTCGAAAAGAGGAGGGTTACCCAGCAAACATGAAATCGTATCAGAAATGATAACTTAAGTCGTTTACAATTGTATTGCGAATCGCATTTTCAACTACATAGTGAAAAGATCGTATAAAATGTCGTCTGAAGTCGGTTTAGATCGGCTATGATCGGAAGTCCGCCATGTTTGTAAATTTTGAGATGATTCTGCTTCTGCGCGGGCTTCAAGTGAGAAAACCATCGTCATGTTCTCTCTGACCCCAGCAGGGCTGCCAGATGGCTAAAAATCAGATGAGATTTGATTTATATCGACCAATGAGAGAAAAATATTGTGCTCTCTTGCATTCTTCGGATAGGTACGAATAAGGTGTCGGATAGCGCTCAATTGGTGTAGTTTTCGTCGCTTTAGAAAGAATTTAAATATATGTAAATATGTATATTACTTCCGCTTTGATAGGTAAATGCTGTTTTTCAGCTTTCATACGACGATTCTAAAATGTATATGGAAGGTATGTATATCAAAACGGCATAAGAATAAAGCTACAAAAATGTTTGCTGGGTATTCGATTAGAGGTACATTTGTCTCGAGTCATTACGTGGTGAGCTCGGATTTCGCGTCTTTAAAGCAGAGATCAGGGGCGGGATTATGGAACTCGAAACAATCGAGTTTCGTTCGATTCGACCAACTTTGGCATTACCGATCTCGATTCGAATGGAACATTTCGAGATGATCTACTACCCGATTTACTCGAAATCTAGTACGTGAAAATTTAGAACTCGAACGAGATTCGTAATACTGATGCTAATTCGATTCGAGTTCAACTCGAAACGGGTAACTCGAATCGAATAGGATTCATAATTCCACCCCAGGTCTCGAGTTCTTAAGAGGAGATATTTATATGGATCATTCCGTACCAAGTGACCATGAAAATGCTTCGACCCTCTCCGATTTGGCCCTTAATTAGAAGAATGACTGATTGTAATCTATTCCAAGACCCTAGGTCATTCATTAGGCTTGTAGATTACCAGGCCTGTAGATTTTCAGATCTTCAAACAGCCAGGTAGTCGGGCTTCCAGATCGTCAGGCCATTTGATAATTGATTTTCAAATTGTCAGGACTTCAAACCTTCAAATTGTCAGATCTTCAGATTGACAGGCGTTCAGTACAAAGGAAGATCTTCAGGCCTTCAGAATAACGGTGCCAATAAATATTATAAAAGAAAATTTGTATTTCGTTTGCTTAGAAAATTACCCTTGGTGACAATGATTATGCACTATCAATATTATTTTGAGTGTTTCGTGCTTTGCGATGAAACAAGAAACGAGAGAAAGCCAAAAGGGTTGAATCTCTTTAAAAATAATACATAGCATAGGTCTGACTGAGAAGGATACATTGAAATCCAATGTTGAAAAAGGACAGGTTACTAGAATTCAGTTTATGAACGAATTTTATCGCGGATGGTGAGTGTTAATATGCGTTGCAATTTAGTTTTAAGTGAAATTAAGAAAAGTAAAAATTAAAGAGAAAAGGTCACGACAAATGGCGCAATCGGTAAGAAAATTTAGTTATGCTACACAATTTAAGTTATTTTACAGTATAGCGACCCGGTTCCGGTCCTCCCGGAAAACCCAGGTGAGGCTCGGACAAATAAAAAATAAAGCGACCCGGTTTCGGTTATATACCGAAGAACCTGAGGTGACGCTCTGCAATTTTACAAGAAAGCGACCCGGTTCCGAGGAACCCAAGGTGACGCTCCGATTACGTAGAAGAAAGCGACCCGGTTCCAAGGAACCCGAGGTGACGCTCTGATTATCCACAAAATAGCGACCCGAGGTGACGCTTACTTAAAAATAAGCGACCAGGTTCCGGTTATTCCGGATAACCTGAGATGATGCTTTGATTATTCCTAAAATATTGTTTACAATAACTTTAAATACCACCCGGTTTCGAAGAACCCGAAGTGTGGCTCATCACTAAAAATAACAACAAAAAAAACTTGAGGTATTACTTCAAGTAATAAGACAATTAACAGGTAAAATCGATTATAAGGGCATTCAATAATCATGAAAATTTAATTTTTAATTTATACAACCAAGACTACAAATTTATGTTTCATTGTTTTTCATAATATGAACTTTAAACAAGATTGAACAATATAAGGATATTAATAAAAAAAGGGAAGAGTCAAACAGTTAGCTAAAAAAAGTTATAGATTAGAGTTACTTATTTTTACGATAAAGATCTTATTGCAACTGAAAGTTATTCGGAGACCCGGTTCCGGCGATGCCGGAGAACCTAAGGTGACGCTAATGCTATTGAAGATATAAACGACAATGATAAAGAAAATGTAGTCACTCATGTCTCTAGTATACCCGAGACTTAATACAGATTATACATATTAGCGCTAAACTAGATTCAAAATTAGTTATGAGACTAATGACAAATAAATTAGAATAGGCAACAGGCAAAATAAACTAATCAATGTTAGTAATTTTTATGAAATATCTCATTACAACTGAAACCACTAAACAAAGGGTGAAACATAGAAGACTACAGCTTTTGGCTTCCGCAGGTGTGTTCTTAGGAATGTCACTTAACATGGTCTGTAAACTAAGAAAATAAGAACAATGTCAATATTAAAATTAAAAACATCCAATCTAGCAGGACGACTGCTTCTTTGGTCGAGGATCCCGGTCCAACTTCTTGGTGTGATCCAAATGACGAGCTTCCGGACCGACGTTAAACATCAGCTGAATACGGGGATCGCTGATGAAAGATCTTTGAATGCGTTCGAAATTCGGCCTCGGGGTATCCAAGGGGATCAATTGCAATTTGATAAGGGAAAGCCCATTTGATGACACCGTAAAACAAGTCAAGCTATTAAAAAAAAACCTTATAAGGAACGGGTGGGAATTTTCTGTTACTAGCTTCGATTTCTCTAGCAGGGATGTAATGGTTAATAATGGTGTCAAATGGCAATTTAATTTTGGCTCTGCAATCGTTGTAACCTTCTTCCAATTTGCCTAATATCTTATCACCATTGGTAGTAGGAGTCATAGAGACGTCACTATCCGATGTTTCAGCGTCTTCTTGAATTTGAGAGGTATCAGACATGAGCGAATCTATCCTTTTCAATTCTTTCAATGGGTTCCACATTTTAAGTATCTTGTCAACGATAGAACCTGGCAGAAACAGCAGTACCTTGAAGTTGTTTTGGCATCGGTACTGGAACCACTATCATTTGATTGAACCGCTCCGAGGTCATAGCTGTTTCGGTTATGAAAGAGGAGACGCTTAGAGCAACACCTTTCTTCGCGTCCAAATTGATTAACTCGCTCAAGCTGTATCCCTGATTGAACAGCCTCCCGATGTTGAGCCTATCTTTGGAGATGATTTATTTTTTGCTGCGGCTGTTCTCCCCCTCAAGATCCTAGCCACAACTGGTCATACTGTTTTCTGTTGTCGAATCTAGATGGGTTTCCGACTCAGCAGGATTGCGAGCTGCTGTCCAACTATTTTCGTTAGGAGGGTTTGCAGATCCGTTATTCAGGATACTGAGGAGCTCTTTGTCCGTTAATGCGGACTCTGAAAGATTGATCGGTCCATCCGATACGTTCATATTTTCTATCTCCGTGAAGCCTTAAAAAAAAAACTGAATAAAGATATAAAGGAAATCGATTTAAATTAAAAAAAAAAAAGGAAAAATAGAAAAAAGAAACTCATGCACTATTTCTTTAGCTCGTCCGTCAGATTGTTAAGTTTGCTGCTGTAGTTCAAGCTCATCCTGTTTAGCATTCTCCCATCTGAATTAGCTGTTCCATGGTTCCAACTTAAATGTTATTGGCCAATTTGATAATTTGTTCTAACGAGGAAGTTCTGACCAGCTTGCTCAGCTGCAGCAACGCAGCCTCAAAATGTAACCGTTTTAAAGACCTCGCTCAGCAGGGTAGAGGAGTTAGGATTGAATCATTAAACACTATTTTCTTTCTCCGGTAGAGGAGGCGTCAACCGATTCTGAGTGCAAACCTTCTTCCTCGCACTGAAGCGGCCCCGAGTGTCCAGTCTTTAAAGTATTTCTCCAGCAGTGCATGTGAGAAGCAGGGAGGATGTTGCACCAAACTGGATGGGGCATTGATCACGTGACCCCACAGAGCCGAACATCATCGACACTAAGGTCGAGATGCCGAGAGCTGGATACTGATTTTGTAAAAGAATCCAACATACGAAAACTCATCAGCAAACCTTAAATAAGTGATTATTCAACCCTTAACATAAAAAAAACTTCTTTAAATCGAAAAAAGGGTAATTTACATCCCACATATTGATCCAACAAGACTAAACCTACTGTCCCAAATCATAGTTTCACCATATAGATAACCTTAATTGACATCATAGTCCCCAAAAAAAAACAACTTTCATCGGGGCACAATTTCGAGTGTGCATTCCACTTTAACGTTTCGAAGCCACTCCTCGCTCGTTCATGTTACCGAACATCCAACACGATGACGATATGGTGGTGAAATTTGTCCCGTTTTGCATCTTGACCGGGTAATGGCATTATTAATTGGCAAATGCAATGCGCCGGGGAAGCTTTTAATTTTCGCCCGCATCCTTTCGAAGGAAAACGAGAGAAAAAAATGCAGCAGTAGCAGCGTGTGCCGTCCGATCATTCATGACAGACGTCCGTCGTTGTCGCCGTCGCGAAGTAAATCACACTATCACGACTTTTATGCGGTCATTATCGGTCCCAGGGTTTCCATTTCTTGAGATGAGAGCCCCGAGGGGATACTTCAAGAAGATAGGTACTTATGTCCGATACGAAACGGATAAGTAAGAAGGTGTGCTCGCTTGCTCACTTGAGGCTATTTTACATAATTTGAGATTTATCGCACATCTGCAGTAGTTGTTGACGTTCACAGTTTTCGCTTTTTTTCACAGCGGACAGCTTTTTGGAGAATTTAGTGTCTGCCATACTGGGGGCAAGAACTGTTGTTACGATAAGAATCGAAAGCCATCAACGTTGAGATGGTTTGGATGTTTATCGAATCAATCAACTTCACAGTAAAGCGAATTTGGAAACAAATTAACGATCTTGAAGCCGATATCGACTATAAATAAAACTGCTTGATTCCTGTGGACTACGTAATACTGGCCAAATAAATTCAGTTTGTTATACGTCAGTTATTGAAAGAGCCGGGCCCTCAAGGTCATGAGGATTCTTCCAACCGTTAGATCGTCAGAGAGGTGATCAGGACTTAAGGTCGTTAGGTTTTTAGCTTGTTAGGTCTTTAGGTCTTTAAAAAACACACCTACGCATAAATATGTCTTGACATGTTTCCGTGAACGTTGATGTACTCTAGAACCTATTGTACTTTCCAAAATCACAGCGTCTTCTCGGAATGTTTCGAGTATAACCACTTCGGCTATTCATGAGCTCATGTGATCGTCGCGACGCCTATTAATTGGATTCTGGTCACTGTAGATAGAGATTACTCTAAAAACTTCTGCTAAATGCTTTAAATTCTACAGGCCTCTTTAGAAAGTAAAACTCTTAACCCTAACCCGCTCTTGAGTATTAATAGGACAATATTGGGTGTTTTGCGGGTTGTAACTTTATTCGGGTGCATCCAAATGAAAAAAATCTTTGGAGACCCTCAATGATTTCTTGAAATCCTTAATTTTGCATTATTTTTTTTTTTATGGACGCACCCTGAAAGCCCAGGAAAAATACTCCCTACTCAGACCATGAGTGTCGATTTGACACTCCTCGCTCAAAACCGCTATATCTCTATTGTTCTCAACCGATTTTTACAAAATATCTAATCCAGTAAACGAAAATTACCGAGTTCGGTAATTTTTTTTACCGAAATCCTAACATGTGTAAATCGTTAAACTGTTCGGTAATTTTTTCGGTAAAAAATGAACGAACATCGGTAAATGAAGAATCGATTTACCGATGTTCGTTTATTTTTTACCGAAAAAAATTACCGAACAGTTAAACGATTTACACATGTTAGGATTTCGGTAAAAAAATTACCGAACTCGGTAATTTTCGTTTACTGTGTATAGTTTTGGAAACCTCGTAATGTTACTCAAACTTCAACACTTCAGTTTTCCGATATTCAAAGTCTAAGAAAAATAATCAAAAAACATGAAAAAACTGTAGATCAGATACGGAATGCAAAAAAATCAATCAGCGTCCAAGAAAGCTGAAGTTAGAAGCTATACGTTGCACATAAAGATATATTTTCTTAAAAGATCATGACCACAAAAAATGTGGTGTAATTGCCTTACTTTTCAATCCATGAACCGACAAAGTTGCTTAAGTCATACCAGATTAATTTTGGAAAAAGGATCGAAAAGTTGTCGTAATTTACAGCTCTATGTGAACTTATGAGTTCGTTCCTTAAGTGATATCAAAACTTTTGGTTATTTGGGGTTGGATTTCAGATTAGTTATTTTAATATTTGGCGTGCAGGGAGAACCACGAGCGTCAAAACATTTCAATGGGGGTTTACAATTTTATCGACCTACGGCGTTTTGTCCTGGCTCGCTTTCGTGCACAATCTGTGGCTGTCGCGATCCCATTTTATCCGTCTGCTTTGCTGGCAAATATTTCCAACAATCACAATTCCTTTAATATGGGTTCATAAAAGCCTAATCAGCCCTTTTCCTTTTCCTAGAGAATTCTATAAAGCTCAAAATTTAAGTTCTTAAGGCTACTCAGAAGTTCGATTAAGTGGCTTAAGAAAATGCTGTTCAGCCTCTAAGGAAATGTTATTGCGCTGACAACGAGATGACAGACTGCTAGACTGCCGGTCTATCATCAATCCACTATCTCATTGATTTTAATGTTTACTTAATTATATATTGCTAATTTAAAAGAAACTGCGTATCGCAACGAGAGTTGAACCACTGATCTCTAGGGTACAATGAAAATCATCATTCTTCTGACCAAATCAGCTCATTGCTATATAGCTGACAAATGTTTAACTCTAACTTTACATAAGAGAAAACAATAGGCTCCGAGTAGATTATTTAAATTATGATCGAAGGTATGAATTCCACTTTTTTTTAATGTAAGAGGACTTTCCATGGATTAAGAAATAATTAAATAATTCTTGAATATACACAAACGAGATGGGTAGCAAAATATCAATCGCGCAGTTGGGAATACCCTCGTTGTTCCCAGCTCAATTTGGTCGAATTCGATGGACAAAAATTTTGTGCAAAACCTTTTAACATCACTTTTCAATCTTACAACATTGAAATACTACGTTTTTGAAACACAAAACATTAGAATCTTCTCACGGGTGGCATCTGAATCGTCAGCATGTTGCTGTAGAAGGGGACAATCGATTCCGGATTTCCTCAGGAGAAAAGTGCTGTTGGCAATGATGATAATACCCAACAAACACTTTTTGCTGAATAAACGCTGAAAAAATATCGTGGTTCAATTTTTAATCAGCAATCTGGTTGAAAGAAGGTCTCAAAAGTTCACTAATTCACGTGTCTTCAGCCTTTAATCATCTTGGTCTGGAGAAGTTATTCAGCAAACGTCATTAAACGTCAATTGACGGATCATCAGAAAAAAAAATAAATAAAAAAAGTCAAATGTCTGTCTGTCAGATGTTTCGCACCCACTTTTTCCCCTCTGTGTTGTTTTTTTTTTCGTTTCAACTGCCCCGACTTTTAAACCTCCGGCTTGTTGGTCGCACGCCGCAGTACGCAGAACCAATCATGAAGTCTGCGGCGCGATGAAAATTTGTCGTTCTTAAGCGACCAACATGCCTCTCAACCGATTTTTTTTTTTTTCAATAAGTGTGAGAGAAATGATCTTTTTTTTCAGTTTTGGGCATCAAAAATAAAATTTGTGAGAAAATTTATTCTTTATTTCAAAATTAAGCTAAATGAGAAATCATAAAAAAAAATCTCATTGCATAAAGAAAACAAAAATTCCCCTCTCATTCCAATCAAGCCGCCATCATGCAGGGCAGTTTTACCACAGTTCACAGTCTGTCAAATTCCAATGGTAGCGAATGGTTGAACAAAGGCTGAAATAGAGTTATGGAAGCAACTCTTCAACTCCTTTCATTGGCTGCACTGAGACTTCTTTAAACGCTGAAACATGGTTATAGTTTGTCTTTATTCAACCATTAAGCTGAAGCAGCAATTACGCTTTAGCTCAGCTTTTGTTCAGCGAATTGCCGTTCTTAAGCAGCCAAAATGTTTATTGGGTAAGCTCGGTCACGTCTTGGGTTAATTTACAGTTATCTTGTATCAGGGCCGGATTAAGCCATCGGGGGGCCCGGGGCAATTTTTCTCGGGGGGCCCCTTTGATTCGATTTTTTTTCAAATGCTATCCCAGAGAATAACAATACATTTTAAACGTGTTAAAGAACTGCAGATGAGTTCTTCAAATAACCATGTTGTCTGCGTAGAAGATAGTTTATGGTATCTTCAAATAAAAATTGTTAATTTATCACATGCAAAGGGTTTGGAAATTTCTTAAAAATGAAAGCTCTGGTTTCAGCTGCAAAATGCAAAATTAAATTCTCATTTTTTCATATGCTTACCACCAACTAAATTTTCTAATTCTAAAAGATATTTTAAATAATTTTCATTTCATCATTGATGGTCTGGTTTGTGCATTATCGGGAAATATTTAAATGAAGATTTGAAACATACAATACAAATTTAAGAAAAAAAAATTCAAACTCCATACAGATACAGATGTAAGAGTTTAAGAATTCAAAAATTGAAATCAGATTATTTTCAGAACCACAATTCAGTGTCTTAAATCTAAATCAAGTTTTGAAAAATAAAATTTGAATGAAATTTAAAGTTAATATGAATATCAATTGTATATCTTTGAAAAACAAAAAAAAGCCTTTTCATGAGGTGCTTATGAATACAATTCTCATAAAATTAAAAAAAATTGTTATCAAACTGTTTTTCTCAATGTGTCAAAGGTTTCATTCGATGCTCTCAAAGATAAAGGTATAGGTGCAAAAATGATCGATTGAAAAAAAATCAGAATTGAGATTAAATGTTTAATACACATAATCAGTTATCATTTGATAAAGTCAAACAAGGAATCCAAATGAGTTTAGCACCTTAAACAAAAAACCATAAAACTGAACTCCAGTTATTGAAGAAACAATACAAGACTTGAAAATCTCAATGAATTGAGTCTAGAAAAAGATAAAATTTAAAACATAGAAATATCCACTTTGAGAAAATTACTCAATGATATTAGCTACTCAACTATGAGATAGTTTTTATTATAATTTGAGAATGAACATATGGAAAATAATATGCTGAAAACAAGATATTTACTTCTGTAGAGGATAATTTTTTTTTTGGAAAAACAGTTTTAACCCGGATTCTGCCCGGGTAAAATTTTATAATGTTTATCATAAAACTTATCTGTTCTCTCTTAGCACTGTGAGCCAACTTTAGAGAAATAAGGTGCTATTTTAGTGCAGTAAACATAACTTGAAATGTTAGCTTAATGATAAACATTATTATTGTACAAGACGTTTGTATGCAATGAAAATGTGGAGATTTTTTGTCGGGTTTTTTTCGAATTTGGTTGACCTTATTTATGAAAAGTTTGAAATTGAATTGATTTTGACATTCTCAGCCTGCAAAATGCCCTCCACTACTTACTCTAGGGGCCCCCCTTAACTTGAGAAAAACTATTCTAGATATTATTTCAAGGGGGCCCGTGAGTTGTTATATTTCAAGTATTCATTCCGATTTTCTTGTTTTGAATTCTTTCCATAGATTTTTAATTTAATGATTAATGGCATTTCGGTGAATTATACATTCTGATAGGAAGAATTTCAAATGAAAGTAATGAAAATTATAGACGGATAGATTAGATTAGGAAGCATGAAAGGTGTTGAAAATGAGCCAAGAGCGTGATTTGAGAAAACTTCTTGCCGCACAAGACCATTTGTCCCACATCGTATTACTGTCTAGAAGAAGCAAAGTCGATAGGCTGACTTTGCATTGATCTATACAATGATACATGGATGGATCGAAGCACGTGTTTTTTTTCGTACCCCGATCGGACAAAAGGAAATTGTCCGATCGGGGTACGAAAAAAACACGTGCTTCGATCCATCCATGTATCATTGTATAGATCAATGCAAAGTCAGCCTATCGACTTTGCTTCTTCTAGACAGTAATACGATGTGGGACAAATGGTCTTGTGCGGCAAGAAGTTTTCTCAAATCACGCTCTTGGCTCATTTTCAACACCTTTCATGCTTCCTAATCTAATCTTTCCGTCTATAATTTTCATTACTTTCATTTGAAATTCTTCCTATCAGAATGTATAATTCACCGAAATGCCATTAATCATTAAATTAAAAATCATAAACCAGCGGTGATAAACTGTTAACACAAAATCAATTGGCAAAGAAAAAGGGGGGGAAATATGGGGAAATAAAAATGCAGTTCACTAATTGATGTGCATGGCTTAAGAAGTAGGGACGTTGACGGTTACTCAAATGCGTGAAACAATAAAAGTAGTAGCGCTGCCGTGCAAACAACGAACACCCGAAAACAGCTTACACATCGATCGAACCAGCTCTCGCAATAGAAAACTTCATCTGAGCCGGCCGTACATTTCCTTTTGTCCGATCGGGGTACGAAAAAAACACGTGCTTCGATCCATCCATGTATCATTGTATAGATCAATGCAAAGTCAGCCTATCGACTTTGCTTCTTCTAGACAGTAATACGATGTGGGACAAATGGTCTTGTGCGGCAAGAAGTTTTCTCAAATCACGCTCTTGGCTCATTTTCAACACCTTTCATGCTTCCTAATCTAATCTATCCGTCTATAATTTTCATTACTTTCATTTGAAATTCTTCCTATCAGAATGTATAATTCACCGAAATGCCATTAATCATTAAATTAAAAATCATAAACCAGCGGTGATAAACTGTTAACACACATTTCCATAGATTTGTATAAATTGAAATAGTATGATTTAGGACTTTTTAAAACTTTTTTTCCCTCGGGGGGCCCCCCTGAGCCGGGGGGCCCGGGACAATTGCCCCCTTTGCCCCCCCCTTAATCCGGCCTTGTCTTGTATTCTAGAATCTGCAAGGCTTGTGATCAGAACGTTGATGCACTCAGAAGTATCTTTCGCCAATTGTCGATCGGTATAAAATTTAATCTTGATCAGCAACACAGGTGCCGGAGAAAGTGCCCAAGCAACCATAATTCCCTTGAAAAGGTTCCATAGAAGCTTAATCAGCTCTCGTTTCTGTCTAAAGAGAATGCTAGTCAGCCCAAAATTTAAGTTCTTAATGGTACTTTAAAGTTAGTCCAAGTGGCTTGAAAGAATGCTATTTGTGTGGGATGCCACAGTCTATTAGTGACTTGATACCAGTTCAGTGCATGAGTGATGCCTAAAGCCTTCGCGCTTTCTATATCTCTGTGTGCGTTAGTGAGAGCTTGCTTGTCGTGGTGCTTCATTGAGTAGTCAGCCTTGATGGCGTCCGGTCGTGTGTTGTTTGTGTTGCATGTTGAGTGATTCCTTGTGAATGTTCAGTTTGCATACTATTCAGCCTCTAAGAGAATGCCGAAAAAACTTTTACGCACCGAAAAAAAAAATCCGGTTGGCAGATTGCTCTGACAACCAGATGACAGATTGCCGGTCTATCATGGTCTATTTCATTGATTTCAATTTTAATAACAAAATTTTGATTACAAAAGTTACTTACGGTTTTTAAACATTTGTGTTAAACAAAAGACACTTTTACCTACGGCAGCGGCCTAGTCCTCCAGCAAAAATCCGATGTTTCCGAAACAACTGGATGTTGTAGTATGCTTGTAGTGGGGATGGTCTTGGCCAATATGATGATCGCGGATGTCCTTATGAGAGGAATGCATGGCTGATGGTAAATTTGGTTTCCCACTGGAGAGAGGGTTTTCTTGAGCTGCGCCAGAATGTATTACCAAATCGCCGGCTGCAAACGATGGTACTCTCCTCAACCGCAGCGATGGGTGATGAAAATATAAAAACTTCTCTGTTAAAAATCCGGAAAATTCTTTTACATATTCGTTTCAACCTAGGATATTTTTTTCATTTTGCGTTGAACTACATTCTAAACAAGAGTACTGATACAAACAAAACAAATACCATGACATAAAATTGACAGACATATTTGACAAGTCGCTTAGAATTCCCAAATAAGTTCCTTAAAACACCTAGAAGTATCTTAGAATTCCCAAATAAGTTCCTTGAAACACCTAGAAGTATCTTAGAAAGCGCTTAGCGAACGCAACCGATTTTCTTTAGAAGAAGTTGCATTAAAGGCGTTATCGGTATTTTAACCTTTTAAAGGCGATGGAAGTTCCTGAGTAACATTTACATGACGTGAATGATATAAAGCTCCCTTAAAACATTTTTTCAGCCAAATGTGAACTTCGGAGTTCCATCTTTAAGTAAGAACGCGACTTTTGGTTGCTTGGGAAGCTGCTTCAAATGCGATTATAGGTTCCATCGTCAATATTTTTACTTTTGAAAAGACGCTGAAAGTTGCTAGTGGAACTATTACGTGACATGAGTCCCTAGAAGTTTAAAAAAACTATTTTTCTGCGAAATGAGAACTTGGGAGTTCCATGATTGAGTAAGTATGCAATTTTTGGTTGCTTGGGTTTCGAAGACTGTCATTGAGCTCACAGAAAATCTGCTCAACGAATCCAATACGAATGTCATCGCTGCTTTGCGGCCAACGTCACAGTTGTTCCTGTTACTTGTGATGTCAGGTGGTCCGATTTGTCGACTGCAATTCACCGATGCCTTTACCATTTTGAACGGAACTGTGCCAAGTCGCCGCTTCTGCTGTCATAGTAGAAGATGTTATGCTGCAGCAACTGCTGATTGCCAGATGCCACATTCGATTCTTCCAGCGGAGCAGTGGGTGGAACATTTTCAACGATGGATCGTTCCGTTCCGACCGATTTAGGAACGCCGATTCAACAATGATTGCTAATCGGATATTCATTCGCCCTGCAGAAACACATAATAAATTTTCCGGGACTCTGGTGCAAAAACAGGCAACTTACGCATCAGGACCCTTCGTTTTCCGTGAATTTTCTCGTCGGCAGCTTCTTTTTCGGCTGGGAGGATGCCTGCATCTGAATTTGGTAGCCTTTTGCCTCGGCGAAAAGCTTCGAGGGACATCGTGTTTTCCTGCTCGAGAAAATTTGGGGATAGCTGGTTCCCTTAGGCGAGCAAATTTATCGTTGCTATTTGCGCGCAGTCAATCACTTTCTTTTCTGGTGCCAAAACTACACTCACACGGTTGTTCCGTTCGCCCAGAACGTTATAGCTCGAGCAGCTTTTTCTGTCCGCTCGTAATTTCGATTTGGCCAAGGTGTGCATATGTATCGGAGGTGTTACCGTATGCCAATTTGGTCATTTTGATTTTCAAAATGAGGAATTCATGGAGTTTGTTTACCAACAAACCACGGAACAGCTGAGCAAATGTTCTTATGTCTGCAAACAAACGCATTGGGCGCCCGCTCACTCCTCGCCTACTTACTGTTAAAGTCGGAGAACCTCGGGTTTCTAAAAATCTTTGGTTTTTAATGACTGTAAACATTTATTTTAAGTTTTTTTTTTTATTTTTCAAACAAAAATTTTTCGCTTGTCACTTACTATTACCAACTTTACAAAACCTTTTTTACTGCTTCCCTGTAAAGCTTTCGGGTGGATGCTGTCAAATAGCGTTGAGAAAAAATTCTTAAGTCGTAAGTTCGGCGTCATAAAATGCCAGTTATGGAAAAATTTACTTTCAGATAATCGCCAGCCTCAATTTCAATAGCAAAACAAAAAGCATTTCTCCATATTAACGCTTCAGCAAGCGATAGAAATGCCTAGTTGGATGGTCTCCTCGTTGAGTCACTTTGCGAACTCAAAAGAACTGTGAAACGAAACACCAAAACAGAGCCGCACAATCGATCATCGATCTTAATTTTGATCTTTTCGCAGCGTCTCGCGTTGAGTGGCAAAACAAAATCTTTCACAAAAAAAAAAACCAAAAATCCACACGCATGTCCCACTTAGTCGATGTGTTTGGGAAGCCACGTGCTGTGCGAAACGAATCTTAGACTTACCTAAATACTAGGTACTCAAAAACCGCGACCTCCGCTGATTAACCTCAGTTAGTGGGTTGGAGATGATTGTTATCGACGCGGGGTGTTCGTGATTGATTAAGCAGCACGCTCCGGTCTATTGAGGATTTGTTTCGGCAATATTTTGGTAGAAAGGTTTGCGCTGGTTAACGATTTACCTTTTTTGTTAAGGTGCTTACGTACAACTTTTAGAAACGCTCCGATTTTAAAATGTCATATTCAATCACAAAATATGATTCTACAAAATTCAAATAGAGAATCAACACAGAGAAAACAATAGTGGGCAAAAACACATGCCAGATATACATGAAGTGTATCGATAGAAGATTCAGCAGTCGACCGATGGGGCTTGACTAGTACGCATACGGCATACTGGAGCCTGTTTCGTCACGTTCACCTTGGTGTAACTGGCTAACGCGCCATTGTACTGAAGCGGAAATTGCGGGTTCAAGTCCCATCGGTGGCTTTGTATCTTTTTCGAAGAAAAAAAAATCATGATCTGAACGGCTTAAGTTCTTTCTTCCTTTGTTATCTCATGTTTCTCTGAATTTTCCATCACCTTCGAAAATTCGTTCCGACCTATTTCAAAGGACTGTTATTATGGGCGTGAGTTTGAAATTGCTGATATTTTTTTTAGAAGGTATTAATTTTTTTCACTTTTTTTTTCAACTCTTAGCTCAAAGCGTTTGTGCACAATAGACAGCTCTCTGTTCAAGCGTATCACAAAACCATCTATATCTTTTTCGGTAATTACATTGATGTTTTGAAGAATGTGATAAACGAATATAATAAATTAAAAGCCTCCCGTTCCGTTTAAATCAGACAGCTGTGTGACCTTCACTCCATCCTAAGATATACGATCTTAAGATTTTTCGATTTGGTTGTAAACATCTTTTGTTCTTACTTCTTACCCCAAATCAAAAGTTACCGTTCCAAATCCAACGAAGGAAGCAGCACCTAATTTATTCTGCACATGCGACCTTTTTTTCATCGAATGTTTATTGATTTAAAAGATCACCTCCCAGAAGCTACTACCGGGCTGACTTATCCCACCTCCAATGAACACATATGTCACGCGTAAGCTGCCCGATGGAAGACTAGTTTTGCTTCCTGCTTCGCGGGATCCAAACGATGCTGGTTCGGTTTCCGCGCATAGATAATGACCATATCGGTCGGGGGTAGGCGTGATAGGCACGGATTCCGATTTTATGGCCAGCCAGCCAGCCAGCCAACTCTAGCGCCAAGGCCAGCGGGACCATCGAAAGGTTTTGCCGCTTCCAAAGTATTTGTACGAGTTTGACCGCAGGGACCATCCATTCGATTTTTTTTGGTGGATTTCGCGATCTTAATGACTGCATCACGATCAGGTTGGGCACGGTTTGTTGTGATCCCTGTTTCTGCTAATACGGACCCGGTTTGTTGTTTGTTGGTATTTATGGGAATGGAAGCTTTTTCGCTCTGTCTGTTAGGGCTTTTCATTTCAACAACTATTCAAACCTTGAAGGGGTTAATTCAATTGTCTGACGCCCTTTTCCACGTGCGGATCAGCTGATTTGACAGGGTTTGTTCGGAGTTAAATTACATAATTTGGCAGCGCGATGCCAAAATCTGAGTCGGTTGATCTTTGGTGCTAAACATATACAAATTGTACATTGGTCACATATGATTATAGATCGTGTTTCCAGATTTTTATCGCCGTCATAACATTAAAATATTATAACATGATTATAGATCGGATATGCACAGCAATGGTTTTAGTTAAATTATTATCAAAATATTCTAGCGTAAAATTTAAAAAGAATCATTTGAAAGAGTTTGAAAATCTTCAAAAACTAGTCTATAGTTATCAAACTGAGTTAGGTTGAAATCAAAAAAAATTATATACATATGGAAACATTAAGTTTTGATTGCAAAGCGAAATGAACTTAGACGCACCGCTTCTTGATTTACAGTTCGAAGACTTTTGCTCGAACGTACACTAAATGTAACAAAAACTTGAAAATTCTGCAAAAAATGATGGGTTAGTCAATTCAATGTCGGATTGACGGATAATTCAAACAATAATTTACTTTTTTCCGATAAATCAATTGCGTTGAGCCTAAACAATACGATAAAAGGTGCGTTTCTCCTCTCATGGCGACCATTAATTTTTTTAAAAATAAATTTCAAATAGTTAGAACTGTAGCGTTTTTGAAAGAACATATGGAACATATACTACGTACACAGCAATTTTAGTTTTGCAGGAAACCATCAAAATTTTGCTGGTTTTTGTCCCACTGATTTTCCAGCAAAATTTCCAGCAATTTGAATTGCTGAAAACGATCAGCAAACTCAATTGCTGGAAATCCAGCAATCTCAATTGCTGGAAACCAGTTATCTCAAATGTTGGAAATCAGCTTTTTTTTCTCAAAAAAGAACCGGAAATTTCGGAATTCTAAATTGGATTTAATTTTAAATATTAATGTTAAACCAGATATACTTGAACCGATATACACCACTTAACGAGAAAACGGGTGACACGAATAGCGCTATCTGGCGACAGAAAGGAAGTATTACACTGTGAATTTTTTCGGAGCTTTGATCAGAGATGCCAGGGGTCCTGATTTTTCAATTGACAATCGCAAAAAGTGTGGCGTAGCATATCGAAAAGGCAGGAATAAAATGAGTACTTTTTGAATAAATATAAATTATTAACAGCGCAAATTCTTACAATTCTTAAAACGTTATCCAAACCTTTGAACATCGTGATTGAAATATTACTATCGATTTAGCGTAAAGTTTTAAAAAAAGTATGAAAAGGGAATGTTATTAGACTCAAAAACGTTAAGGTCAAGCATTTGTAATAAATTACTAATTTATTATGACTTTATAAATAACAAAAAATACATTGAATTACGACATTTACGATCAAATCTGCCAGCACAGATTTTAGACTTTTACGTTGAAAATTTTAGCCAGCACTTAACGAGCAAACAAACAAACTACATATTCTTAATCAAACATTTGCGCCTTTCAGTTTCTTTAAATCGAATCCCATAAAATTTATTTTACCTCTGTCTTCATTTCGAGTTTTTAACAACGATCCGTCACCTACAATATACCATACAAAACGGCAAATCAAAATTAACGGAAGCTTGATAAAAATAAAAGAAAATTAGCTAAGAGAAGAACATTAAATATAGATAAAGTAATACAAAATGGGAATTCAAAAATGATAAGTAATTTATTACTTTTAGTTATACAGTACCGTGCATAATTGTATAAAAATTGGAAGCAGGCGTACTGTCACTTCGACTTTGAACTTCCATTACTATTTACTCTGATAATATTTTTGATCAAATTTTCTGCGGAAGATAAATCAACAATCTTACTATTATATCACAAAATTTGAGCTTGCTAAAGTTTGGATAGCCTGAGATACAGTAATTCTACGAAAATCCAACGTTTTATACTTTTACCATTTCAACAGCAATATCTTAGAAACTAATACGTTACGCTTTTTATTGAAATTTTTCAGGGTGATTGTTTAGTTAGCATGCCTGAAGTTTTTGAAAAGTTCTATCGCGGGGATCAAAATTTACGCGAGGTAAAATATTTCAGGCATGAACCTAAAAATACGATTTCCATAGAAATTTGGACGAATGTTTCCATAGGAATAATTATAATTATATTTGAAAGCAAAATAATCAGCTAAACACTCGTATTTGAATCCGTCATATCTATAGTTGAGCACAAATAATGAACCGTACAATTATAATTGAACCGATATGTATAGTTAAATGCATAATTGCAACCACACAAATGTAGTGCAATCTATCATCTTTATAGTTGAATGCAAAAAATCAACAATACCCCTATACTAGAATCTATAACATATATAGTTGAATGCATAAAATCAACCAAACAGCCTATCATATTTATGGTTTAATATTTAATAAATATAGGTAGCCGAGAATCAATCAGATATATGGTTCAAATCAAGTGGAAAATTGTTGAAAAAACTATACTTTATTCTCCGTGCTAAGATGAATTTTAATTTAATTTCGTCACATTTCATGGCGGGAACAGAATTTTTCCTTCTTGCTTATAACAAACCACATGATTGTGGTGAATATCGGTTTCCAAATTTTAATCACACCCCGTGCTACGGATAACTCGTCTGAAAGCAGCTTCTCTTTAACACATCACTCGTAAAACTGAAGCAGTCCAAAGTGAAAGCAGTTCACCGTTCGTTTCGAGTTGCTATTCCTCCCTCTCTCTCTCTCTTTTCTCATCTGAATCTGACCCGATCCGAAAACAATAACGATAAATTCTGAACGGCTTTTACTCGTCTTCAAATCCAACCAATAGGGAACGAATATCTAGAAATCGCTCTCGAGAAACGATGCCGTTTTTTCTATGCTATTCACTAGAACAAAACCTCATTAGGATTTCTCTTGAAAATTCGTTTATATCTATTATATCTGCTCATACTCTACAATGATGTTTAATGTTCACTCAATTTTCGTGTTAATTTAAAGTAAATGTGCCGACATTTTGATATCTCATCGATAATCGTTTCTGTGAAACTTTTTCAGCTTTGATTTTTCATTTGTTTAAATTTTTGTGCACAAATAAATTATGGGAAAACCATAAGAAATGTATCGCAATTCTGTTGCACACATTTGTGTCTATTAATAAAAATAAAATCAATTTGTGCCCTTTCAAAATTTTAATCTGGAGCTGTCAAAATGCTGATCAGGGATGCCGTCCGAACATATTTTCATCACGTAAACTTAAAATAAATTAAATTCCGCTCATTTGAGAAATGAATTCCAAATTCGCACCACCATCTTACACTTCTTTCGTGGTTTTCGGAAACTTAAAGATATCTTACAAGTCTCTTAGGCATGAATCCAAGTTCATTATCAGAGTACATGGATATAAATTGTTGGCCTTTTGTTTTTTGGAGCACTGGCGCTTCGGAAACGATTTGTAAGCTTAAATTTTTTAATCAATTCATCAATTATAAACATTTAAAAAGAGATTTTTGTCATGTCATTGCTGGATATAAGCTTCGTATAATATCCTTTCGACCTCAGATCTGGATTTGATAAATGATCTAACAAACTTCATAGTTTGATAATGATAAACCAATTTGTTTGAAAATTTTCAAATACTAATAAGAAACATCTAGCAGAGATAATAGCAATACCATCTTTTAATACGAATCGTCGAAAAACCCTTTTATTGCTAAATTGAAAAACGAAACCCGTCATCTAGTATAGAAAAAATAACGATATTTCTACGTAAATATTTTTTCAACTTTTAGTTAGCAAAAATTTTATAAACAGTTAAACAGCTTTTTTCTATTTTGGCCGATTGAATTTAAAAGCTTTTTCTTAAAAAACACTTTATGCCGATCCAAATCTATCTTTTGAAATAATCAAATAAGGAAGGCCATTGAAAGTAATTATTCCGCTCCATACTTTGTTCAGGAATATTGACAAGTTTAGAATGGAGATATTTTCTTAAACACCTTTTTGTTTGTGTGTTGATTCACTAAAATTTTTATGGTGCAAGAATAGGAATAAATAATTGTATTTATTATAACTGGCATCCCTGATCAAGTCGAGTCCGATATACACGCTATTCACAAGTTAGACGAATTTCTCGAATAAGTGCTTCCATTTTGTCCGCTAGAGGATGCTGATGGTGTCGCCTTCTCATTGTATGAAGAAAACAAGTGTGGTGAATATTGGTTTAAATTATATTTGGTTAAACCCTCATGGCAGTCATATTTAGAATAAGAAATTGGTTTTTTCATTTTTCTTGAGCTTCATTTATTTATTTAATTTTGTTAATCTAAATAAAATAATATCTGCCAATGGGTTGGCCACTCCTGGTTAATAAATTATTAGTTTCTTTATAAAATGCTTTGTCTCTTCAAAAATTTACCTTTGGTTTAAATACTTCATCGCTGGAATAGAAAATAAAATAAAATACGCTCACTTATTATGGAGGCAGATCTGTGGTCGATGCCACTTAAATAAGAAAGATAATTTCTAAAGATTTTAGCTTATATTATAACATTTTTGGCAATTAACTCTCCCATTCTTCCCCTGCGTGTACTCACCGCCCTGCGGGATGCATGCTCGTTGAACGGGCCTCTTTTGTACGGCATTTCGCCTGCCCTGCATTTGTCAGCCGCCTTTCGACACGGCTGACGATAAGATGGCACTACTGGTTCCTCTGCTGCTCTTCGGCCTTCAGCCGCCCTTCGCCTGGGGCCGCTTGGTACCGCTGCTACTATTCGGCCGCCTTGCGACCGGGGCCGATTGGATGGGACCTTGGTACCCCTGCTGCTATTTCGGCCTCCAGCTGCCCTTCGCCTGATTGGTTGGCACTTGGGTGCCTCTGCCGCTCTTCTGGCCGTTGATCGCCCTACGCCTCCTGGGGATTACCAGGGAGCTGCTGATTTTCCCTCGGCTGATCGGCTCGCATGCCACTGCCCGAAATTGCCGCGCCGGATGGCGATTGAAGATGAAGGGAGAAAAAAGAGCCCTGAGGAAGCAAACAAAACGCGTTAAAATGTTGGCCTACGGGTTGAGTTCGTACCATTTACGCAACTTGGTTTTGCGGCTCTTTCCTTTTTCTTTTTCCTTAATAACGCGTCTTCTGACCGGCTCGTCTTGTCGGATTTCTGTCAAGGTGCAGAATGTGGTTAGTGCGAGCAGGTTGGTGCACTGCGGGGTAGTGCTTACCTTTTTCTTTTTTTGGCCAATTCTACGACACCGATGCTGGGAGTCACCCACCCTTCGGCTTATCGGGAACACGCTCTGGAGCGGGTTTCTGTACGGTGGGGTAAGATCGTATAAGAGCTAGATGGTCGGTGGATTGCATGGTAGGGCTTACCTGCTTTTTCGGCAATCCACGTGGTCCCCGATAGCTGACACCGCTTCCCGATTCCGGAGGCACTATTTTCCATCTGTTCACGACGGTGTTTTCAACGAAATGACGGATCTGTTCCGCGTGGCCCGTTTGGCAACTGTTGTTGCACGCTGCTTTTGCTTTCCTTATTTTTGGGTGCTCTTAACACAAAAATGCACGCTGGGCGCATTTTTACCGATTTTGGTTTAATAATAACAACACGCTAATTTTACTCAGTATGGGGATGGGTTTTAATGTGTTAATTTTGCCAAACGCTCGTATCGTATAATATTTTAGGACTAATAACGTAATTGTAAACTTAAATAAAAAGCAAAAACAACAAAACATTCAAGTTTGACAGATCGATTGCTGGTTTTTCAGCAATGAAGATCAAGTGCTGGAAAAATCAGCAAGAAGGAGAATGTTTGCTGATTTCCAGCAAAAATAGGATTTCTGGACTTTTCCATCAATTGTTTTTTGCTGGATATCGAGGCAAAATATTACTGTGTAGAACGCTTAACATTGTTACGAGAAAACTGTTAACGCGATATTTGCGCGCCAATGTTCTTTACTGTTTTGCACTTGCAGATCTTCAAAAGTTATATGAAACAGAACAGTGTTAGAAGAATGTAATTGTCAGGTTATTATTACGATTTCTTGTTGTTTTCAAAATATTTCCGATTTCAACGTTTCGTAATTTCGATGGCAAAAGACAAAACCACAGACAAAGTTCAATCTGACTATCGTATCACAAAAGCCCGAAAATGGTTGATTTAGCACCGATTTTTCGGTTATCTTCCTAGGGTTTGTTAATTATCACACCAAGTACCTATTTTTCTGATCTGCCGAAAACACCTGTAGCAATTAGAAACTAGCTGATGGTTGGTCACTCAAAAGCTTCTCAATGGAGACCACTTTTACGTTTTCAATTTCATTATTGCTTGTTTTTTTTTGCGGTGCCGGTTGATCCGCACTAGAGCGGCGTGAATGAACCAGATAAAAGCAAAACAACGCTAGTAAATCTTCGCGTAATTGCAACAACTACAGCCCGGTGAGTTGTTGAAAAAAAAGTATAACAACAAACAGAAAATGATTTAGGCGCCCGTCCTCGTCGACTTGAGTTTGTGAACCGGTGGCTGGTATTTCCATCTCTCGAAGGTATCGTCAAAGAAGACGAACAGCCAGTCAGTGGAGTGATGACCGCAATGTGCAAAATCTCAGGGCAGGCGCCACCCAGTCTCTGGCTCTAGACGTGCCTTCAAATCGGAATTCGTCTCAATAACAGTGCCAAACTGGTCTTTTAGGTAAATGTCAAATAACAGTCTGAAGCAGTAATCAAATACTGCTGTTTGTTGAGCCATTTTTTTTAATAGACATTTACTCAAAAGATCTCCCGAGGGTAGTTTGATTGACAGCCATCGATTGACCCTTTCGAGTTTGGCCAAAAGCACGATCTTATCGGTACCTACACTCTAAATTCAATTCACTTTTGCAAACGAAAGAAGATCTATCGATTTGCGCGGAACCAACTGCGCAGATTGCGCAATCGCGCAGCAGCCGAGCTCTACACGAGTTTAAGACGACACCCCTCGCAGCCCGAAACCGGTCAAATTTGAATACAATTGGACAAAATCATCATCTTCTTCTGGCCTGCGGCCATTTTTGCGCGCCCGGGAAGAAGAGTTTCGTTGTCGGCCATTCAGCCGTACATCAGTAGACCCAGATGTGGTGGAACGTCATATAGCAGCGGCAGCTTTTATCTGGCAAAGTCGAACATTTGACGATGACGTCGCTGTGATTGGCCTGACCACCACGTGGCCAAACAAATGCCATTTTGTTTACCCGCGGGAAGCAACAGGTGAAGACTGAAGACTGACCCCTAGCTTGGGCAAATGGCACCTGGACATTGAACAGTTGATTGACAGCTTCTTTTGAGGTGGACCTGTTGGGTATCTTTTGGTATCTTGAGTGGAATGGAATAACGCAGGGGTGAGCAACCCGCAGCCCGCGGGCCGCATGCGGCCCTCGAGACCCTATTGTGCGGCCCGCGAAGCCATTCTAAAATTGAATTACTTTCTCAAATTTATCCTGCAATAGGTCGTTAGTTATCATAAAACACCAGTCAATAAACCAGAAATACTTCATATGTCGATTTCATGTTTAAATATATACTTCACGCGGTTTCTTTAGGATTAATCTCAAAGTCATTCAGGTTAATGATTTTTTTTTTCAGAAATGTTGTGTTTTTTTAAAGGGATGATAGCAATATCATTTTCAAAAACGTAGTCTTGAATTTTTTTTTCCAATTTTTAATACAATTTTCATAAATTTGTTAATTTTATTGGTAATGGAATTCTGCAAAAACAATGAAATCATCGACCAGTGAAATGCCTTTGGCTATAGGCGTTTTTGATTTTCTTCATTGAGCGATTTAAGATTTTATATCGACATGACAAAGCATTAAAATCGTCGAAAAAATCTATGTTCTTGACACAACTTATATTGTTGTTTTGTATTTGATCCAATCTGTGAAAATTTTTTCTGATGTCATACCAAACGTTGACAAATTAAGTCTTTTCACAAGTTACATTATTATTCATATTAACAGCCTCAAGAATTCTACTAAAACTAGCGTTAGAAATTCCATCCCAGTTAGCACTAAAATTTAATTTATGAAATGTTTTCAAACAATTCTAACCCTAATTTCCAGATTAAATTTGCTTAAGGATGTTTGAAATTATTGATATTTCCAGGATTTCAGCAAATATAAACAAATTATGTTATACATTTTTTCTTACCAATTGGACGAAAAATTCGGGAAAATTGAGGGCAAAGTTTTACTGGGTCAAAACTTTTTGGAAATACGTGCAGAAAACCGAAATTTTGATCAGTGAATTTTAACCACGAAAATAAAATGTATATCTATCTCTCGTTTTTAAGGTATTTCTGTGATAAACATAGCTCTAGAAGACTTTCGAATTGCAGTAATGAGTTGGTTTCACCGGTTAAAATTTAAAAAAAATGGAAACGAGTAACATGTTTTTATACAACATAGAAAGATCTTGAAAAATTTACGTTTTTAGGGAAAAACTGATGCAAAGGATGTTAATGTTTGGAAGAACGAATGTTTGCAATGAAATGCAAATGAATTGAAAAAAATACACTGTTTTCCAAAACGACCATAAAACCTGATATTGATTTAGTGACGTAACTAATAATTTTCGGCTGATATTGTCCGGTTTGCACATAAAAACGATGTTTAGTTTCTTTTTAAAGATTTGAAATGAAACAATGATCTTAAAAATTGCTAACAAGTTGTAGATCAAACTTATTTTACTAAGCATTTTTTTAAAAATATTATCAATAGAGTTCTGCAAATAAATGACCAGTGTTATTTCATATGGATGCGGCCCGCCGAGAAGATTTTGAATAAAATTTGGCCCGTTGACTTAAAAGGTTGCTCACCCCTGGAATAACGTAAATACAGCTAATTTCATGGGAACTAATGTTCAGTTACCCTACAGGCGTACGTCCATAAATATGGACGTAGAGCTAAAAATACAGAACAAAAGTTTCTATGATTTTCAGTTGATACTGATGATTTACGTGCAAGGTATATGAAGAGATACCACGCCACACATTTAAACATACCATTCTACAAATTTTCAAAAATCGGACAATAAAAATGCTCATATATGGTTTAAAAAAAATAGAAAGGATAGGGGAAAACGCTCTTAGTTTTTGCACACCGACTCTCCTTGAATCTCATTTGACAAATGAAGAAGGACATTTATTTCTATGAACCCATTTTTCATTAATTTATATCTCGAAAATCTTTTTTTTTTCAAATATTTGGCGTACTGAATTCAAATCTTTTATTGGATTTTGTCTAACACCTCTCGTTTTGATAATGAGTTGTTTCAAAAATCGAGAATCATCATTATTGAGCAAAATTAGTCGATAAAATCTGATAAAAGATCAAACCTATCAAAAACAAGAACTTATTCTTATTATAATCCATAATTTTTAGCATGAAAGAGAATTATCCTCGATTGTCCAAAAAATTATGTTACAAAAAATTTAAATTTTTTTGTTTTCAAAAAATACAATAAAAAAAAATTGCATTAATTTTTGACATCGCTTTCCTTGAAATTCTCATTACCGAACGGGAAATTAAAACAAAATTAAACACCTTCAACTTTTTTCTTAGACCAAACGCACCGGGCGTTGCTATTTCGGTCGGTATTTTAGATGTTTTGATTGGTTGCGTTCTATTTACTTACTGATTTTCGCACCCATTGTTGCAATCCAGGTTGGTATTTATGTTTGTTTATTTTCGGGTAGCGATGATCGGCTGCGTTGCTACCGGGTTGCTACATAAACGCATCCTGTAACAATAAACTGAGTCGATTTGGGGTCATTTTTGAATTTCTCAAACCCTGGGGTCAAAAAAGCTTCGCCTTGGTCCAAAACTCGTCCATGACCTTTTGCAGAATTTTAAAGTAACGTTTACATGAGTAAATTTGAACTTTTAGGTTTGTATGGGAAAATTGAATATTTTGTACAGAAAAATCAACATCATTTTTGTTTCGTCTGTGGAATCAAGCCAACTGATGGTTTTTGTGCCAATTTATAAAATTCCTGAAGGAAATTTTCCGCTGAACAACTTTGTCGAAGACCGCAACTTCGTATCTTATTAGAAAAAAAAGTTATTAGCTGTTTAATTGGGGTATGTTTTTTTT
Organism: Uranotaenia lowii; assembly: GCF_029784155.1. NCBI lineage: Eukaryota > Metazoa > Arthropoda > Insecta > Diptera > Culicidae > Uranotaenia > Uranotaenia lowii. The sequence goes on from NC_073691.1 coordinate 45,641,793, forward strand.
TTTTGCACTGATCAACAATAAATTCAATTGACATCCCTGCAGGGTGCCTTGCCTAGCGAGGTATAGAGTATTTCCTGAGACAGATTGTGGTAGGGTAGCTTTTTGTTTTTGTTTTGAAAAATGTAAACAACAACTGGTCGCCATTTTTATCTTTGATGATAAGCACTGTTCAATACTTTCTTTTAAAAACTTCTTTAATTAGAAGCATCAACAAACCTTCATGTCTTAACTTCTATGAATTTACAAATTATTACATAAAAAAATTATATGCTCTTTACCAAGGTGCGCTTGCAAAACCACTACAATTGCATTGCAAATTTCATTTCGTTACTATCTGGTCATTGAACATGCGTAATGTTGTTGTTATGTTTACCTCACCACGATATGCCGAGAAGATGTAAACATTAGAAATCAGCTGTTCGTCTGACAAGTGGGGAAATGCCTTATTGCGTGACTACTTTTCATGCAACATTTTGCGAGGCTCAAGCAGTGATGTCAATTGAATTTATTGTAAATCAATGCGATAAGACATACCCTTGTTTAACAGCTAATAACTTTCTTACCTAATAAGATACGAAGTTAAGGTTTTCGATAAAGTTGTTCAGCGGAAAATTTCCTTCAGGAATTTTATAAATTGCCACAAAAACCATCGGCTGGCTTGGTTCCACAGACGAAACAAAAATGATGCTGATTTTTCAGTACAAAATATTCAATTTTCCCATACAAACCTAAAAGTTCAAATTTACTCATGTAAACGTTTCTTAAAAATTTTGCAAAAAATCATGGATGAGTTTCGGACCAAGACGAAGCTTTTTAGACCCCAGGGTTTGAGAAATTCAGAAATGACCCCAAATCGACTCAGTCTACTGTAACAACCTACTGCTCGAATGCTATTTCTCGAATCAAGTTAGCGACTGTTGGTGCGATGATGGGTTGATAGATATGTTGCTGAATGTACTCGAATCGAGGTTTAGCAACCATTGGTGGGACTGGTCTAAGTAGATAAAAACGCAACCAATTAAAACATCTAAAATACCTACCTAAATAGCAACGCCCGGTGGGTTTGGTCTTAAAAATAATTCTATGCTTAAAGGTTTTATTTTTCAATGTTGAATCTAAAATCAGTTGCAACTGAAATAATTAACTTTCAGATTTATAGTGTCGATCAAATATGAATGTAAACAACAACTTTATTCGATTATTACTGTTTGATCAGCACCAACACCTGCAAAGAGTCTATGTTTATGTATGACGTTTCGAGAAAAATGTGTTGGAAAGTTTTGCCACCCTTACAAATCATTCTCCATATGTTTTTATTGATAAACGATGTTTCATGGAAAATTTTCCCGCAATTGCTTATATAACCTAACTGGAGTATGAATTGATTGGTTTATACACTAAATTGCAGTTTTGAAATTTATAAACATAAAACGGTTTGTGAAAACTAATGAGCTCTAGTTTGGGAATAAAGAGTGTTCTTCATCAAATTGCACCACTTTGCAAACGCTGTAGAAAGTCATCTATTTGGTATTTACTTTTGAAAATTTGCATAAAGATAGGTGATAGTGTACGGTTTACAACATATTTTTTGTAATCTCTGTATATTAAAAGTTGAAACAAAGAGAGTCACTCAGTACAAATTTATGTAGCGCAGATTTTAGAAAAAAAAATATTAACTCTTTCAACAGGATGATGGAAAACAACTCAGAATCGTAAAATTAAATTACTACTGAATCGATTTGCGTGAAACTTGGCAGGAGCGGCTTTGGGGGCCAGGAAAGGTTTGAGACCCCTTACCCTCTCTGGAAGGGGGGAAAAGAGCCTCCCAAATAAAAGAAACGTGTTTGAATAACTCGATCATGCAAACGGAATCAAAGTTGACATTGGCGTGCATTTGGGTACGGGAGAAATTCCTAAAATGGTTTTATACCTCTCCTTCCTTTCAGTGGAGGAATACAAAGTGGTGGGCTCTTTCCATTTTTATTTGTATATGTGTGAACATTATAATATTCATGAATCCTATCTGTCAAGTAGGATTTTCCATCAGAAAGAATAACCCTTCCCTTTCCTGGCTAAAATGGCATCTTTATATGTAGGGTCGTATGAGTTCTCTGCACCCGAAAAGTTTATTTAGCTGTTTAGACTATCCCTTTACGTTTAAATTGACTTGCCACCTAACTCGAAAACTAATCGAGCAAATGAAAACAAATTTATCATGGGAGGGTATTTTCATATAATACGATAACGGGTTGAAGATTCAAATAGTTATTTAAATTATTAACTGGCTTCGAAGAACAAAAATTTAAAAAAAAAGGTTCTACATTGAAAATATACCACTTATTTCCACATCGGTATTGAGACTAAGCAGAAAGCCATCGTTGTTGGTAAACTGGTTCAACCCCTCAATGCCATATCACCATTAGATAATCACCTTTCAAATCAATCCTCTATCGGTAGAATTAATTTCAAATTAGCTCAAATTATGCACCGTTGGAAAGGTACCAATGCTTCCATGCCGATACTGAAACCATCCGAGGGCGGACACATTCGAAGGTCTCCAATAAGGTAGACTACTAAATAGGGCCGATCCGATTCAATTTGGCTCCAATAAACGAGAGACCCTAGAGACGATTTGAGGGATCACTTTTGCCGGTGGCAGCTCTAGCTACTCCAGATGGTTGGTTGTCTGTCGTCTTTTTCTAGTTTAGTTTTTTTCTGTCTGTTTAGACTGTCTTGCTTTTGAAGTTTATCTCACGAAAAGCTCTAACCCTATTTGCTTTGTGGTTTCCGTTTGATTTAATTTTCGTCTTGATGCACTACCGTCAAAGGATAAGTTGTTGGATGATAGAAAAAGTGATCATCAATATGCGACCATCAAATCAAATATCCATGCTCAATCTTCCAAACTCTTTTGAAAATTCAAAGATTTTAACCGACATTGAAATAAATCAAACTTTCAAAAATAAAAAAAAATAAAATTTTTTTTTGGATCAAATTTGCTAGATGCGAACTTAAATTTGGTTCAAGTTAATAATTATAGTTTGAAATTTGGCTTTAAAAAAACTGCATTATGATAATATGAATAATGTTCAACAATACACCGAGTTTGGATTTTATGTAAGAATTAAGTTCAAGAACTTCGAATTAACAGAAATTCAATTTTGTGATACTGCAGTGATCGTTTTGCCATTTTTCTTAGTGTTCAAGGATTTTCAATTTTTATTTGGGTAATTTTTTTTCTAAACATTCAATTATTTTTTTAAAACTCTCCCATGCCTTAACAACGTGAGGACTATACACACTCAAAGCTTCATTCATGCCAGAAACTGTTTCGAGTTGGCGTGAAATCCGTCTGGAATTTTCTGTCAGTGTCATTCCTATCGAGCCCATCAAGCAAAATACTTGTCAAACCGAAAAATTTCGAATTGCGAAAGCGAAAATATTGTAATCGTCGCAAAATCATTTGAAATTAAAATTTTATACCAGTCAGTTTTTTTTTAGATTTTACGGCTAATGTTAAAAATTAAGATATACAAATCATTATTTAGATATTGTTTCGTCAGACCATATTCTGACTTTTGGATAGGGAAATAAGAAACAACTTTCCTTTACGAAAACTGGTACTAAAGAGAACTTTTTATTTCATCGTCATTTTACATTACAACTTTTCCCGCGCAAAGTATGATAAATTAGTGGGCTAAAACAAACAAGTTGGCAACATTCAGCAACATTCACAATAGTAACAGTTCAGGGGGTTATGCATAAACTTTCGTGACGTTCGTTTCAGAGTGACCAAACAAAGGAAACTTAACAGATATTTCTTATTGATTTCAAACAAAGTAAATGTACACGCTAGAAATTATTAAACCATTTACGACTCAAAAATAACCATTTTTGACCTTTTCCCGGGAAATGCCATTTTATGAGTTCTCCATGAGAACCCATAAAATGACTTTTCGGGGAGAAGTAGAAATATGGTTATTTTTCAAGCGCAAGGAAGATTACCGTAGAAGTTCAAAAATGGTTATTTTTGAACCGTAATATGAAAAGCAGAATAGCAAATGTGAAATTTTCGTAATTTTCGACAAAAATTCAGAAAAAATGCGAGTTTTCAATTTTATTTTATATTTTCTTTTTTGTTTAACATGCATGTTTACTGTAGACCTTATTTTAACGTTTTTCATGAACAAATCCTAAGGTTTCGGAGAATCAAAATCATGATAGACAATTAATCAAAGATTTAAATAAAGGTTTTCAGTAATTTACCTCAATTATACTTTTTTTCATGGTCACAAATTCGTCTATATCGCGAAAAAAGGCAGCACAATCATTTCGCTCTAATACTAAAATAAGTTAAAACTATAATATGACGGCCGATCGATAATTTCAATTAAGTTATTCCGTATAACTTTGTGTGTCGACTTCGTGATTGGGAAGACTTAGCTTGAGAAGCGCTAGTTTCAACTAGCACCAGCTGTCAAGGTAGATGAAAAATCGCCCCTTGAACGTTTCCGGATTTGCCCAAAAAGGCAGATGTTCGGCTGCTACTATCAGCAAAACACGCCAGCAGAAGCGGTCAAACCCGGAATTTGACTACGCGATGCGTCAGCGATACGATGAACCACCATTCGTCTTGTATATTATCGCTTTTGTGCGAGCTTCCGGCCAAATGTTACGGTAAGTTGGATTTGCTAAAAGTTAAAGTTTTTTTTATTACACCTCGAATTCAACATTTAAGATTCACATAAATTTACCAACCTTTTTGATCCTAGGAACATCATTCTTGACTTCTCCTTAACAATATTTCGCATCTTCCGGCTGGATCTTTGAGCTGGAAACGGAGAGCTCATTTGGTGCACTGAAATTACATTTGGGTAACTGTTAGGTTTGGATTAATTTATGAAGATATGAAATCTTTATGAAATTTATAAAATTTATGAAATCTAATACCTTTTAGCAGCTCCTTTTTGTTCACTCACAAAATATTTCAAAAAACGCGTTCGGCTGCTTTTCCAAAATGGCGATGAAACACTAAAAATTTGAACCATTTTGTGGTTATCACTTGAAAACTAGAAATATGGTTGAAATAGAAACTAGAAAAATTGTTGTAAAATAACCATATTGGCAGTTTTGAGGCAAAAGGCTTATAATGGTTATTTTTGAATCAAAAATGGTTATAAAAAAATTAGCGTGTAACCAAAACCAGGAGTAATAAATAGAATTTTGATCGACTTTGTCCGTTAATCCAAAACAACAGTCACGAGAAGTATAATTAATTGAGATATTGGGGCAACACTGCTGCCCCCTTTTTTTTTTTTTTACAAGATGGAAATTTGACTTCAAACCATAACAGCCGGGTGTTTGCTGCCGTGTGTGGGTTCGTCCCACTAAAACCACCTTGGGCTTCGTGTGCCAAATGTGCCCCTTGGTTTCACCCTATGATACTGTGGTGCCTGGTGGTTAGAGAGAATCGTCCGCTCGCTGAACGACACCTTCCTTCGTTGGCAGCCTATCGATGAAAGAGGATGATGCCGCGTGAATGGCTGTCTGGTTGGTTGGGTGGAGAGTGTTCTGCTGTCACCGTTGGTAGTACTGCGTGTTGCTGTCACTACTGTCATTGCAGCAAGGGCGTAGAATACTGGGGGCTATTTCTGGACCGTCACATCTTCCCTCTACTTCAAAATGAAAATGGATAGAAAATGAGTTTTTAGTTTTTCTTTTCTGTTGATCTTAGACCCCTCTTTTCCTGCAGTTTTTCCCTCTTTAAAAAAAATATGTTCAACTTTATTAAATACATACACACACCGTCTTGGCCGATTCAGGCTTTACAGACTGAATAGACGTGGTCGTGGACAACTTAAGATGTTCATTTAACACCCAGTACCGAGATGGGAATCAAAACCATGTCATCAGTGGACCCAGCGATTAATTTGAGACTTGACGAACGATAAGCTTCCATGAAAGCATTTGTTTGTTTCGGTCACTTTCGTTTTGTTAGCCAGATTTGCATAGCGCAGTATTTGTTTGAGTTTTTATTTGATATATCATATCAACTGAACTTATTCTTTTTATGATCTGTAATTTTTTTAAATCTGCTTTAAACACAACTGCAAATTCATCCTTTAGCGGAATATAGAGTCGAACCTGAAACAGAAACCTATGATTATATGCTCCATAACACATACAATTAAATTTTCTATACTGAAAGTTCCATCAGTACATTTTCGATCCAAACCTTTATAATGTTTATCTCAACTCAGTTTCTGTTGGATGTCTCGTCACAATTAGAATCCTTTGTTTAGTTTTGATTTCTTATCAAACTTTCTAATTTCACACACGACACGAAACTCATTCGTCGGTTGGACTTCTCTTCTCAACCAGGTTTCTATTGGATGTCCCGTCACAACACGAAACTCTTTCCTTGTTGGACGTTCCATCTCAACCTAGTTTCTGTTGGATGTCCCGTCACAACCCGAAACTCTTTCTTTGGTTGGACGTCCCATCTCAACCTAGTTTCTGTTGGATGTCCCGTCACAACACGAAACTCTTTCTCTGGTTGGACGTCCCATCTCAACCTGGTTACTGTTGGATGTCCCGTCACAACACGAAACTCTTGCTCTGGATGGACGTCCCATCTCAACCTAGTTTCTGTTGGATGTCCCGTCACAACACGAAACTCTTGCTCTGGTTGGACGTCCCATCTCAACCTAGTTTCTGTTGGATGTCCCGTCACAACCCGAAACTCTTTCTTTGGTTGGACGTCCCATCTCAACCTAGTTTCTGTTGGATGTCCCGTCACAACCCGAAACTCTCTCTTTGGTTGGACGTCCCATCTCAACCTAGTTTCTGTTGGATGTCCCGTCACAACACGAAACTCTTTCTCTGGTTGGACGTCCCATCTCAACCTAGTTTCTGTTGGATGTCCCGTCACAACCCGAAACTCTTTCTTTGGTTGGACGTCCCATCTCAACCTAGTTTCTGTTGGATGTTCCGTCACAACACGAAACTCTTTCTTTAGTTGGACGTCCCATCTCAACCTAGTTTCTGTTGGATGTCCCGTCACAACACGAAACTCTTTCTCTGGTTGGACGTCCCATCTCAACCTGGTTACTGTTGGATGTCCCGTCACAACACGAAACTCTTGCTCTGGTTGGACGTCCCATCTCAACCTAGTTTCTGTTGGATGTCCCGTCACAACCCGAAACTCTTTCTTTGGTTGGACGTCCCATCTCAACCTAGTTTCTGTTGGATGTCCCGTCACAACCCGAAACTCTTTCTTTGGTTGGACGTCCCATCTCAACCTAGTTTCTGTTGGATGTCCCGTCACAACACGAAACTCTTTTTCTGGTTGGACGTCCCATCTCAACCTAGTTTCGGTTGGATGTTCCGTCACAACACAAAACTTAGCTAACTATACTGTAGGAAATCCCATCACAGATAGATTCAATCGAACTCCTATCGATATTTCGTCGCCTTTCCACCAAAGAAAACTTAAAGTAAAACTTATTAGCCAAATTAATCAAATGAACTTTAATAACAACATTTTGTCATTTGAATTCCGTAAACTGGTTTTATTGAATGACATTTTTTTTTATTAATTCGTATCGTTAATCATTTCACATTTCAATAATCCAGAATCTCAATCTATAAACCCTGTCTAAAAACCATTAATCCAAGTCACTTTAACACAATAACTTGCAAAAGTTTCGTTCAACTTGAGCATTAGCTATCGCTCAATGTTTTCAAAAAAGAAGCTTGCTTTCACTTTTATTTTGACCATCTGAAACCTCAATCAGTCAATAATAACAAACAAAAATATGTTTGCTTTAACATTATTAACCAGCTAAATTATCAATTAGTCGTTATATTTTAAACAATCAAAAGCATCAATCGACTTTGAATTTTAAAAATAGAAGTCTAAATTTTCTTTAAATTAATCAACAAGCTGAAGTCCAATCCGCTTATTAATTCCCATAACCAAAACCTCTATCCTCTTAAATATCATCAACAAGCAGAATTCACAACCCGCGTTTTCATTTTCAACAGACAAAAACTCTAAATACTCGCTTACACATACAAGAAGAAAAGGTCTCAATTCACTTCCTTATTTTCAAGAAATTCCCAATCCGCTTTACATTTTCAACAAGCAAAAGTCTAAATACACTTTTCCATGATACCAGTGTGCTTCGATCGATGTTGGAGAGGTGGTATCCTATATAGTTGCAAAATTACACCAAGTATTTGATAAAAATCGATCAATTATATACACTACTCGGACGGACTGAGCAGGATGGAGAACATGCTATTTTCTTTCGACTGCGTTTTTTTTTGTCACATTTTTTATGCTTGAACTGCTATCCCCCAATATCAACAATTCACGTTGCATTGCAATTAATCACAAAATTATACGGAAAAACAACTCATTAAAGTTCTATGTGGAGGAAAGCAATCAAAGAACCAGATACTAACTCAATATTAGTAAATTCTCATGTTTACCAAACACTTCCTCCAAGTACAAATTTAACAGCGATGGCGATAACACAAATTCATAGCATCACCAATCTATTCTTAAAACAACAAAGTAGGCCTCATACTGTCTGATGTACATCCAACACACACACACATTGGTGTTTACTTTGGATTTCCTTTGATTAAAAAAAACACTGCATTCCTGGCGACGAAACGAAGATTCCAAAGATATGGCAGCCAAAATTCAGCTGCAGCGCAGTAAATGGAGAATGATAGACTTACCAAAAATCTAATTAACAGCCATTTTCTTTTACGAGCCATACATCTAATTCTTTTACTGCCACTGCCACAACACTTTATCTCCAACTTTTTCGAAACAAACCTTTAAAACACTGCAGCAACACAGGAGATACAGCTCGGACGATTCTCTCTATTTCGTTCGTTTTATTTCTGTTCTGAAAAGAACAGCCTGTCACGGTCAGCCAATTGTGGTGCCTGGTGGTTAGAGAGAATCGTCCGCTCGCTGAACGACACCTTCCTTCGTTGGCAGCCTATCGATGAAAGAGGATGATGCCGCGTGAATGGCTGTCTGGTTGGTTGGGTGGAGAGTGTTCTGCTGTCACCGTTGGTAGTACTGCGTGTTGCTGTCACTACTGTCATTGCAGCAAGGGCGTAGAATACTGGGGGCTATTTCTGGACCGTCACAGATACTACATCAAGGGGTAGGCTGTGCTCACGCACTTATACATCTCATCCTTTTCCTCTTTCTCAATTTTTCCTCAATTTCTCCTTGATCATCGTTCTGCTTTATTCTTTTTCTCCTTTTTCCTCCTTCTCCTTTTCTTCTATCGCCAACTTCAGACTGGTACGGAAGACCCCGAAACGTGTGCCGGTTAGGTAACGCTTTCATAATAACACACGCCCGTCACAGCATCCACTATCCCGGGGACCTCGAAACGTGTGCCAGTTAGGTAACGCTTTCAAAGTAACTGATTGCAGTGTCATAAAAGGGATCAGATGGCGCTATTTTGTTTACTATATCGGGAAAGTTGAGCTTAATACTAAATATGTCTCATAAAAGTTACATTACAAACACGAAAGTCACTAACGGCGCACATAAAGAAATTTTACCGTCATGCTATAGCGAGGCTGGGTCATTCGGCCGAAAGTCATGAGGCCGAAAGCCATTTGGACGAAGATCATTCGGCCAATGGACGTTAGGCCGAATGGGCTATCTGGCCGAATGGTCACTAAGCCGAATGGTCGTAAGGCCGAGTGGTGACAAGGCCGAATGGTCGTAAGGCCGAATGGATGGTAGGCCAAAATGTCGTTAGGCCGAAAGATAATGAGGCCGAATGGTCGTTAGGCCAAATGGTCGTAAGGGCAAATGGATGCTAGGCCGAATAGTCATTAGGCCAAATAGACGTTAGGCCGAATGATCATATGGCTGAATGATCTTCATGAATGGTTGCTAGGTCAATAAGAAATCTTTTACACTTGTCATAGCCATGAGGCCGAATGGTCGTTAGGCCGAATGGCTGTTAGGCCGAATGGCTGTTAGGCTGAATGTCCATAAGGCCGAATGGCCACTAGGCCCAACGGTCGAATCCAGCCTTGCATCCATTCGGCCTGATGACCATTCGGCCTGACCTAACGACCTTCTAGCATCCATTCGGCCTTACGAACATTCAGCATTATGACCATTCGGCCTAATGACCATTCGGCCTAGTGACCATTTGGCCTAACGACGTTTCGGCCTAGCATCCATTCGGCCTTACGAACTTTCAGCCTTACGAACATTCGGCCTTACGACCATTCGGCCGAATGACCATTAGACCGACCGCTTCAAAAAATGACTTTTTGCTCCCATATGTTTTTTCGATGCCTTTTGGGTCACCAAGCATCAGTGTAAAATTTGAGATGATTTGGTTGATTCCTGAGTTAGCGCAACGCGTTTCAACTTTGTATGGAAATTTGTATGGAAGAAGAAATTTTTGCACATCAAATCATCCAGAAAATTCAAATTTACTTGAACTGAAGTTGGTCTTTGATTTTTGGTTTTGACTATTCTGAGGCTTCATTTTTTGCTAACATGACAAACAGCTAAACATTTCATGAAAAAAGTTATAACCATTTCAAAATAAACAAATCAGAATCCATTGAAAAGTATTTTAAAGTAACAGACTTTGCTTGCTAGAGCTTTTAATAATTTCATGAAATGTTTTTGCAAAGGTTTTATAAATCGATAAGTTCAATAGCTATGCAAAGCATTTTTTTATGATTTTTTATTCTCATCCTACGGTTTCACAGCTTTCAAATAAGCAGTCAAAAACGTTTAAATTAAAAAAAATAATTTTGAAAACAAAAATTTTATATAACATCGAATATCTTTTCTGGGGTGCAAGTTAGGTTTGTATTTTGTTCACATGAAATGTACTGCAAGATATTTTTCATCCAAAGTTATAATTTTTGGAACTTTCAGAACATCGCTGGCGATTTTTGAATGAAAAAAATTTTTTTCCCTTACAAATTTCCATACAAAATTAAAACTCGTTGCGCTTATTCAGCACTTGATGGATCGCTTCCAAATTTTAAAATTGGAAATTTCCATTCAAAGCTTGCAGCGGTCTAATGACCATTCGGCCAAATGACTATTCGGCCAAATGACCATTCGGCCTAATGACCATTTGGCCTATCGTCCATTCGGCCTGATGATCATTCGGCCAAATAATATTTGGCCAAATAACCTTCGGCCTTATGTCCCAGTCGGCCTTTTGTCCTATTCGGTCAAACGTCCGTCAGCCTTTCAAACCATTCGGCCTAGCAACCTTCGGCCTAATATCTTTCGGCCTTTCGGCCTTCGGGCTAATATCCGGATCCCTCTCTAGGTCCTCCTACTGTTCCTATGTTCTTTTATAATGAAAGTTAACCATTTGATGGGTTTTTGGCCATTAGTTCTGTACAGGCTTTCTCATATAAAATGTCCGTTTTTTAAATATCCAAAAATTATCATATGATAACTATAAAAATAACTCTTAAACTAAACCTATCCAAAGGAAAAAAGTTAAACTTTTATATAAAACAACCCATTTGCTTCTAAATGCTATCATTTTATAAGGAGATGTTTTTGTTTGCGAGTCTTCGAAAAAAACAGATATTTTAAAACTTTATAACTACATTTTAAATAATATAGAAAAATCTCCAAATACAAACCAAATTTAGTCTATTTTAAACACAACTTATAGGCTTTAAAACGTAGAAAATAGTTATCAGATCTTTTAACTTCAGACTTAGTTAATGATGATTATCTGCAAAAAATCGTGTTGATCAAAGTTCCCCCAGTATACGGTAACTTTTGGTAACTTGAGTTCTTCAATTTTCTGATTCTCTAAGTAACTGAAATTATATGATGAAGATAATTTGAATTTCGGTTCATAATACAAAAATGAAAAAAACCAAGTGGACGCTTCGGAGAGTTTTTATGGCATTAGTTTGAGTCGAATTCGATTCTATTAAGTTTTTTTCCACCAATACAGGCCAACATTCCAACCATAACGGTTCAGGTTGAGGTAGTTCTTTGGAGTGTCACGAAAGTTAACTTAGGGCAATAAATAGGTAGGTAGAAAGAAAACCAACTTAAGTCTAGCCATTTGAACGCAAATGAGACTGATGATGAATGGCGGCGAGCCAGTTGCTAGATAGTTAGAATTGTGCTTTCGGGGGGCTATAATCCTGGCAACAGAAATGTCAGTCAGTCAGTCAGTCAGCTGAACTCGAATTATGATGGCAGAAGATGCCCGGAAGGTTGCAACTGCTGCTCCCTTGCCTCGTTATTGGTGCAGTATTAGACTTTCTTTCTTTCAGACGAAAAAAAAGTGTAATGGAATGCCTTAACATTTACCAAAAATATAAGCTGAATTGAAACGACTCGTGCTGCTGGGTCGAATGTTTGATGAATAACTTCAGATGACCGCGTTGCTGGTGTGCTATTAAACTTATGCAATTATGCACTTGGGTTGCGAGAACCTAACCTAATGAAGGGTTCCCTATAAGTTAAGAAGGGGTAAACTTTCGTATTTTTTCCATTTTCATTTTCGTTATTGAAAAGGTCGAAAACCTATCACAAACTGGGTTACTGGTTGAGGAGGGATCAAAAGAACAAATCGCCGCAGGGAGAAAGTTTGATCGATTCGGACGATTGGCGTAGACATATTTCTTTTATGCTCCCCCCCATGCGAGCATAAGAAAGTTTGTAAGTAGCGACTTTGACGACCTTCGATGGAAAAGTAGGGAAAACATGCAAGCTGAAAATTGATTCACTCAGACATTTTCGGCTCGTTTGGAAAAATCTCTGGTATATTCTATTAATATTGACAAATTCAATTTAAAATTAAGGTGTCTTTAGATTCAATAAATTATTTAGCTGTATGGGATTTAAATACCTACATCTTAGATTTGATTTCCAAATCTTAGCATAGAATCGAAATTTCAAGTCTGAATTTTACAGAACTCAAATGATTCGCATCCTTCAAAACGCTTTAATGAATTATCTTTCAAACGCTCACATCTATTTCAAGCGCCCACGAAGTGCTCAAAAGTTACCTCACGACCAGAAGTGAATGAGAAAAAACGCATAAATCCACTCACTTTTCGGAATTTTATCAGCTCCGGTAAAATCGACACTAACGACTTCGTCGAGAGAATAGGAAAACTCCCTCAAACTTAGTCAGACTGACTGCTCGACCATCATTAGCAGCATCCATGAAGCGTGTAATTAAAGTGTCATTAGAGGTTATACTTCTCTGTCACCATGATCGTGATTTGTTTCGCATCTTTTCGTTTTCGTCTCCCGGCCTCGAAATGTGTTTTCGGAAATTCGTACGCCCGGGAAAAGTTCGGCTCCATTCATGCCTCCCCCATTATTGAGTGATAAATTCAACAGAAAATCGCGAAAATTGTTGCCTTCTTGTTGCACAATTCGATACGCCCGGATACGCCAAAGATCGTATCGACTCTAAATAGCTACGTGAGCACTAATGCTCGCGCTTCTGTCTGTCGTCCATTGGACAATGCAACATTTGACAGATTGTTTGTCAATAACAATAATTGCCCATTTGAACTTTCACGGGCGGACACCAACTGGGTTTTCTGTTATTTCGTTTTTCGATTTATTTTGGGAATGCGAAATGTAACAATGCGTTGCGAAAAGTTTCCATTTCCTACCTGCTGTAGTTATTCAAGATGGTTTAGTGGACCGATAACATCCGTCTTGAAATGGGCATCAAATCATCTTGTAACATCAAACTGCCATCAACTGTTTTATATTGACTTTCATTTATACGAAAACATTTCTAATTGTTTGAAAACCAATTGCAAACAATAGAAAGTTTCAAGCTTACCGATGAATCCTGAAGATCAACTTTGTATATTGGGCAGTTGTATAAAAATTTGAACGAATTTACAAAACGTGCATGGACTCAGCATTTATCTGATTTTGGAGTGGAGAAGCATGAAATTTCAATGATGAAATTGAAAAAATGTCAAAAAATTAATTGCAACTGTAGGTCGAAATTGCGCTGGTTTCGAACAACAATTTAGACCTACAGCTAAAATTGTTACGTCAACCTACTCAAGACTGATCTATTTATTTATTTATTTATTTCTGGAGTCTTTGACTATTGTCATACAGACTGATTGTTTAAGATTAGCTTATATTTAGATTACATTGCAATTAGGTTAGGTGACGTCACGGATTGCACATTTAAACTTAGATTTTGTAACATGATAGTCAAACAAGTGAGAAACAGCATTGAAAACTTCACAACATCGAAAGAGTGGGTGATTCTGTCCGAAGACAGTCCTGCTTCTTGGCAGCCAAAACATGGTTTGATTACGCAGTCGGCGTGCTGGAACGTATATGTTCAATCTCTGAAGCAATTGCGGGCAGTCAACGGCATTTGTCAAGATATCGTAAACGAAGGTGCGCTGTAGAAAGGTTCTTCTTTGGCTCAAAGACGTCATTGATAGCAAGGCACACCTCTCAGAATAGGGTGGTAACCGTACGGGATCTTGCCATGGCAATCGTCGCAGGGCGTAGCGGAGGAATTTTTTCTGAATCCTTTCGAGTCTTTCGCTGTGGACAGAGTGGTAGGGTGCCCAGACCGGTACCGCATATTCCAGAACACTGCGTACCAATGAGCAGAAAACTGTTTTCAGAGCATACGGGTCCTCAAAGCTGAGTGTATTCCGACGCAGGAAGCCGAGCAAAGCGAAGGCTTTGGCTACAGTGGTCGCGGTGTGCTGAACAAATGAGAGCTTTTGGTCAAACGTTATTCCGAGGTCTTTAATAAAGCTTACTCTTTCGAGAGAGGTGTCCCTTAGACCGTAGTCGTAGACAACAGAGGCTCTAGTTCTGAAAAAGCTTATACACTTGCATTTTTCGGCGTTAACCTCCATACCGTGTAATCCACACCATACTAATAATCGATCGACGTCCTCCTGAAGCGCAACACAATCCAATATCGAATCGATGGTCCGGTAGATTTTGAGATCATCTGCAAACAGCAGTTTCGGCGACTGAAGGAATGTTGCCAGGTCGTTAATAAAAATCACGAAGATGAGCGGTCCAAGATTACTACCCTGCGGAACACCAGACGGCATGTCGAATACGGAGGAGTGAGTCCCACGAATGTTTATAAAGCCTTTACGATTCAGCAGATACGAATACAGCCATTTAGTTGCCCACTCGGGAAATCCATATCGATCAAGTTTTTCTCTTACGATTCTGTGAGGTACTTTGTCGAAAGCTTTAGCAAAATCTACGTATATCGAATCCACTTGCAGTTGATCTGCATTTAAAAGTGGGTATATGAAACCCAAGCAACCAAAAGTCACATAAAGCAGGGATCATTCAAAATCTGGACGCACTCTTTATTATACCATAGCGCTCCTAGTTGTCGGATATGGAATGTTTCGACAGTACTTTGTTCGGAAATTTTTCCTCTATCAGTGCTGAAAATTTCATAACGATTCGTTTTGTTCCAATTAAGCTACACGTAATGGAAGCCGTGAGGCGAAAATTAATTTTGGACACCCACGTTAAAAACCCGACGTGGTCTGGTTCAAAAATCGTGAAATCTGATTTAGAGTGGCTTCCTGGCCATAAATTTTACAAAGCTACTGGTCGGGGCGATGTCCCCGCCAAGTTCAAATTCGTTTTTGCTGATAAGTTGGCATGGACATCAACCCACCCAACTGCCCTCAATTCCGCTCTATCGAAACATTTTGGGCAATTGTCAAGCAGAAGATGAAGAAGAATGGTAGGACGACTCGGGATGCAACAGAGATGAAGAGATTGTGGAACAAAATGGCCGCTGAGGGCAGTGAATAGGGTGTCCAAACTATGATGATTGGTTCTCGACGAAAAGTTCGAAATTTTATCAAAACAACATCGGAATAATTTTTTTCTTATTTTTCCTTTGAAGTGCACTAAAACCCTACATTTTGATTACAAAACATTTTTATTTAGTTTACATAGCTCGGGGATAGACCCTTTTTAATGCGTCCCGATTTTGCGTGATCCATGTTTTATTCACTTGAATGAAGGCTTTGAAAGTTACATATTGGCTGACAAAGAGAATCAACTGCCCAATTTCCTTGAGTGAACTTTATGAACTCATTAATGAACTTGAAAGTTGTAAAAGTGATTGATAT
The DNA here is from genome assembly GCF_029784155.1 of Uranotaenia lowii. Taxonomy (NCBI): domain Eukaryota; kingdom Metazoa; phylum Arthropoda; class Insecta; order Diptera; family Culicidae; genus Uranotaenia; species Uranotaenia lowii. Next base: position 45,657,975 of record NC_073691.1, read on the forward strand.
GTACGTTGTAAGGGACTTACATAAAGGGCACAAAAGTGCTCAAAACGGTATTTACTAAGTCACAAAAAGTGTATTGAGGTGCTTTCTTCTTGGCTAGCTGGATGTCTGGTTGGCCGGGTGCGCCTGCAGATATGCTACTAATTCATATCATCACTTCTAGTTTTAGTTTCAGTTTAAGAACAACATCTAGGATTATCAAAAGCATGGATCACTACAAATCTGGACGCACTATTTATTTTACCATAGTGCTCCTAGTTGTCGGATCTGGAATGTTTTGGCAGCACTTTGTAGAGGAATGTTTCTTCTACCAGTGCTGAAAATTTCATTACGATTCGTTTTGTTTCAAAAAGTTACACGTGATGGAAGCCGCGAGATGAAAATAAATTTTGAACATCCACGTCAAAAACCCGACGTGGTCGGGTTCAAAAATCGCGAAATCGTTAAAAATGGTCAAATCAACCGTGTGTAGCGTTCTCAAAAGTTTCCGTGAGATGCGTACTATAGATCGGCAGGTTCATACCAAGCGTCATAGTGGAATTAAGGATCGGAAACTGCATTTGAAGGTGTTGAGAACGATCAAGGAAAACACAGGATAGTCGGACTATGACATTGCCAAGAAATTCAACGCCGACCGGTGCACCGTCAGCAGAATTCGTCTACGCGAAGGAATACGATCCTATCGAACCAGTAAGCAACCAAACCGGACATTGAAGCAGAATTTAGTAGCCAAAGTAGCCAAAGCCGCAAGTTATACAAGAAGATTCCAACGAAGTTCAACGGATGCATCCTCATGGATGACGAAACGTACGTGAAGATGGATTTTGGGCAGCTTTCTGGCCAAAAATTATGTGAAGCCACTGCAGTGGTGCACTGCACTGGTCATGGTGATGTCCCCGGCAACTTCAAATTCGTTTTTGCTGATAAGTGTGCAAGAAAGTGTTTGATCTGGTAAGGTATTTGCTGCTGCGGACGAAAAATTCCGGTTTTTGTGAAAAACAAGACCATGGACTCCGAAATTTACAAGGAGGAATGCCTGAAAAACTTTTTTTTTCGTACATTAGATCTCACAAAGGACTTTTAAGTTTTCGCCAGATTTGGCAAGCTGCCACTACAGCTAGGAGGTTCTACAGTGGTATTGGGCCAACGGGTGGATTTTGTCGAAAAGGACATCAACCCACCCTTTTCCGCCCTATCGAAAAATTTTGGGCAATTGTCAAGCAGAAGATGAAGAAGAATGGTAGGACGACTCGGGAAGCAACAGAGATGAAGAGATTGTGGAACAAAATGGCCGCTGAGGTCAGCGAATAGGGTGTTCAAACTATAATGAGTGATACTCAACCAAAAGTTCGAAAATTCATCAAAACAACATCGGAATATTTTTTTTATTATTTTTCCTTTAAAGTGCAATAAAAACCCTACATTTCAAGTACAAAACATTTTTATTTCGTTTACATAGCTCCGAGATAGACCCGTGTTAATGCGTCCGGATTTGTAGTGATCCATGCTTTATGAACAATACTAGCTGATTTTACCCGGCCTTGCTCGGGTTCATAAAAGATATTAATCAAAATGAGTCGTTTGATTTTTCGAAATATTGGAAGCTTTATATTCATCATTTTAAGAAATTGGGCCCATGTTTGGCCACGTAAGTTTTGTAAGTCTTTTAAAAGTTTTTATTGAGATTATTCACTGTGTTTATCGATTTCATTTTTTTAGAAGAAGTTCATAGTTTTAAGGATTATGAATTGAATTTCAATATAATTTCCTTCTTCTCTACCACAAAAATCTTTAATCTCTTTTGGAGACTATCCCACTTTTCAAGATGGATGATCTCCCTGTACAATGGTATATTTAAGTTTTATTTAGTTAAAAATTTCTCAAAACACTTCCGAACCTTGTTGAACCATATTTAAGACTCATTGGGCATGTTTTCAATTGTATGTTTGCTTTTTTCGCTTATTTAATTTAACAGTATTTTTTCTTAAATGTTGAAAGTTGCACTAAAAGTTTCTTGGAGTTATCGAAAAGAAATCATCTCTGAACCGAAATAATCATTTAAATGTTATGGAATTGCTCTTTCTTGAGTTCCATTAATTATTTTGAACAGTGATCAATGTTAAAATTCTTTGAAATCATTTGTTTGAACTCGCAGTACCAAACGGTTTTTTTCAAAATTTGATGGTAGAATTGAACACATTGATGACCAAAAATAAATCAAAAAGTATAAATAAATTGGCCAATGAAATAGGATTGTATAAAACTAAAAACCTCAGATTGTATTATCTAATCAATTTTCTAATCCCCCATTTAGATTCCCCGGCGGCTATCAAAGCGTAGAAATTGCAGCCTTCAACATATATGTAACTCTGAATCTAACTTTTTTTTTAGGTTTTATTTTTGACACTTTACCAGCATTATGGCATTCGTGTCTAGCTGAATCTACTGATTTTTTCTTTCTCTATAAGGAATCCTAAAAATTTTGAAAAAGGTTGGTTAAAAGCTGGAGTTTATGAAAATCGGTTCATTAGTTTTTCAGCATTCAGTCCAAATAGTTATTCAGCTGAAGAAGCCAATTAACTGTTGACTGTTCAGTTCACTGTATATCCTTGTAAACTCTCAAAGCCCCCCAGGGGGGCGGTAGGCAGAACATTGAAAATCACTACTATTTTAGTCAATATATTCTTTACAGGATAGTTGTATTTTTCAATACAAAATGTAGGTTCATTATTGCATCCAAATATCTCGTACCGGTACCACGTGTTTTGAACAGTAGAAGGAAAAAACACCCGCCAAAATTTTACCTTTCAAAACTTTGATGCTCAGCAAGCTTTGATTTGCTTTCCAGTCCACGTGAACTCTTGATAGTCGTTTCTAATGCCCGGCCCATGGCCCATATGGTGATGGTGAAAACAACCCCGCCAAAGGGAAAAAATTGGTTCTGAAAAATGGGTGCCATGACTTTTGGTTTGTGGGAAAAAAACGAAAGTTCTATGGGAGGGGCTCGTAACTATTACTAAAACCTTCCCATGGTCCAAACACATAACTGTATCAAATTTCAGGCTGATCGGTTAAGCGGTGTGGATTTGTATAAGGTGCATACAAACATATATTATAGTCCAACTCATCTTTATATATTAGAAGATAAACGAAATGAATTCAACGCTAAATGGTATATTACAAAATGTAAAACATGAAACATGGTGCATTTGGAACGAACAGCATAAAAACATTCCAGAAGAGTAAGGAATTTACTTTTTTAAAATAAAAAACCAAGTCTTCTCGAAACCATGGTTCAACAATTTTAATTTTTCAATAGACCATTCCATCATCCTATCCCGAATACGAAGTGGACATACAGCGACCAAAGATAGATTAAATAAATGGAACCTAGCCCAAAACGATAAATGTGACACTTGTAATACCATGGAAAACCTTTCACATATTCTTTACGACAGCAACAAATTTAACGCCTTCAGAAACAACGTACACTTTCTTAAAGAAAAAATAAAACTTCAAGAACCCCGATGAAATTAGAAAAAAACCCGAATTCATAAAGCAAGTAAAAGTTAATGTTCAATTAAATCTAAATCGTTTCAATTAAAAACTGTAAGTCTAATTTATGTTACAAAGTAAAAAAAAAATTCCAGCAACTGAATTTCATGATCCTTTTATGCAATTCAAACTGCTGGAAATTTTGCTGGTTTCCAGCACAAAGAAAATTGCTGTGTAGGAATGAACCTCTGTCACTTTACCCAAATTGACTCCGGTGACAAACCTCACTGTGTCTGCGAGTAGACTCAATTATCGTCACCACACGCGCGGCGGAGATTGGGGGCCAAAGTATTAGCTTAAATTAGCTTAGCTTAGCTTAGCTTAGCTTAGTTGACTACTCATATACACCTTAAATCATTGAACTTCAAGTACTTAGATATGATCATTCGTTTTAAAATTCAGATCACATATTTGATTAGACTTTGTTCAACTTACGCACTTCAAACTCCATGATCGCTGGCGTGGCTAAGCAGAACAAGTTCTACCTCGCCAATGGTTGCTTCTCCGTGATTGTGCATCAGCTTTGTGCAAGAGCCAAAAGAATGGAGCTTGGGACTAGCAGTTCATTCATAATGTACAAAACTTATGCTCTCCCTTTGAAAACGATTAATAATGGCGCCGGCCACGTCCTATATTTCAAAGACGCATTTTGAGAAATTCAGATACAAACGTATGTCAACATCACCAACTATAGAAACCATATATACGTCTGCGAATCTATATTCAAATATCTACGGAAAGAGTTGTGTTAGTAGGAGAAAGGTTATAGATCAGGATCCATTTTGATGAATGGTGCGATCGAGTTTTCCTACACCTCCTATGCTCCTAGATTTTTCCTAAGAATACTCCTATTTCTATCTTCGAGGCAGTGAAAAAAAGTTTAATTGTTAAATAAAAAATGTATAAATTTTCTTTAAACTACCTTGTTTTCCTAATTCTTGTTCCTGATACACTAATGTGTTTTCAAAAACGATCCATTAGATTGAAGATACTCCTATCAAACTTCGAAGAATATTTATAAGAAAACTAGCAGACCCGGTAAACTTCGTCTTACCATGTTAAATATGACTTTTTCCACTTTTTGTAACTTGTTCCATAAATAATTGTATGTTGATAATATGTATGTATCTAAATGACGTAGCAGTTAGCTTTGTTTGTCTGATAAGTTTTCAAATTATGTCAAATATAATATGAATGAAGACTTGCCTCCATCTTTTCGACTCCACCCAGAAATAAGGGACGGTCTCAAATTCTTCGTACCCAAACATCCTCTCTTCCTTCTGCTTCATAAGTTCTCGATTTATGTATACAAACTTGTTTAGATGCCCTTATTGGTTTGATAAGTTTTCAAGCTATACATCGCAATTTATATTGAACTCCCTTCTTCACGCTGCAATGCAGAAAGGTTTGTAACAATCATAAAAACAAATACCTTCCCATGTTAAAATCATGTTTATCATTTTTCTCGCAAAATATTAAACTTGTAGACATGACACATTACAACTTGAAGTGATGCCAAACAGAACTTGTCATGGTATGAAATTTGGCGACATTTTATACTGCAAATTACTATATTTTGATTTGTTTTAGCAAAAAGTGCATATTTAATTAGTATTGATAAACTGCTTCTCAATGAATCAAGGAAAAGAATGGTTTTTAAAGAAGAAAAAAATGTTTAAATTTTGTTATTTGGCTGAATTATAGCAATTTTCTTTTTTTTTTTTTGCTGAGGTTCTTTTTAAGACTTTTTAAGGTTTGAACTTACTGACCATATCTGTTCATTAACAATCAAATGAAAAGCAGATTAATAAAAATTGAATGAATCGAAAAAAGTCTGTTCATGATTTGACGGTGGTATGAATATTTTTTAAAACATTTCATGTAAACATCACACAAAACCTTAAAATGTTATCAAAGTTTCGTGTTTCTGTTTATTTTATCAAATTTCATTGATATATTTGCAGTTTTTTGCAATTATTGTAAACGTTTGATACTCCACTTTAACTGAATGCAGTTTTAAACAAAAGACCTTAATTTACAAAGACACTTTTTATAATTTTGAATATCCACTTCAGATTCAACACGCGGGATACCCCTTTCAAAACTTTTCTCATATAAAGCCGAATCATTTTGGAGAGGAAATTCCAGTAAAAGGTAGATGTTTCATGGCTAAAAGGCGCGTTTGAACTTGTTCCACCATGTAAAATGACAGGAGGTAATAGTATTCTGAACACTCTTAGGTCATATTCAAATTTATCAAAAAAAATTCTGCTTCCACTGGCACATCAATCTCAAAAAAGTCTCTTCTATGTAGCCAAAATACTTAAAACAACGACACACTTTTCATGTTAAGTACGTACTTGAATTGTATGTTAACAAAGCACAGTGTTTTTGGTGAATAGTTTAATAAATAGTAGAGTTTATTTCGTCAGATTGTTTGTATGGGCTCAACGATTAATAGATGAAGAAATAATTTATACATTTTTTTGTAAATGTTGAACGTTTGCTAATTATTTTGTTAACTATTTTAAAGGATAGGCTCTTGTTCAGTTCATGTGTTTGTTCATTTTCATAGGATTTTGTTATGGTTCTGAAAAATTAATACATGTTATTATTTTGACTGCAATTGATAGGAATCTAGGCGTATCGGATTATAGAATTGTGTGTTAATCTTCTCACTTTCTTTTTTTCAAACGTCCGCAAAGATACCGTTATCAGTATTAAATTTATATTCTTAGACAAAAAATGATGCTTTAATTAACACGAAATCAAAATAGTTTTAATTTTAAAAAACGTTTATATGGTTTTGATTCGGTCGGCAAAATATAATTCTGGGTCACATATAGGCCGCATTCATTAATATGTGCTGTACAAATGTGCTGGGAATCATATAGAAAAATATCACATCTAGGTTTCATAGCGCCACCACGTGCATTGTCAGTATTCCTGGTTGAGAAAAACGCGCTCAAATATTCCCACTGATCAGTATGCTATGCCATGGTTACTATCCTCTTGCGACGTTGGCTCGCGACGTCTCGACCATGGAGACGAAAAACAAATCGCCCGGCGCCCAAAAGAAAGAAAATCTCGAAAAAATTGAAGGCCATGACTTTAATTTGATTCAATTTATTACAAATTTAATGATTACGAACAATTGATGTGACTTTTTGTTGTTTTTATTCGATATAAACCGATTCGCATGCCCACAGAATATTCTAAAAATAATTTCATCTGAATCGGTTGGGTCATTTCGGAGGAGTAGTACTACAAACACCGTTACAAGAGAATTTTATATAATAGATGTTTAAATGATTAAAATTTTGTTAATGGATAAAGTGATTCTCCTTTTTGTTCTTTTGATATTTAATTTGTTATGTAGGTTGTGAACACTGAATAAGATCGTTTTTGGAATCTCATCAGTGCAAATCAACTCTTTGCCTCAGTTTGATTTCGCGATTGTACGGAGAAAACAAATCTACCAAAAAGTTAGTTATTCATAGTAAAAAAAAATTACATAAATCACAAAAAGTGACAAGAATGACAAAAAAGCACAAAAAAAGTAAACACAAAACCACAAGTTTGATCAAAATATTTAAAAAATGACAATATGTTGAAAACTACAAAAATGATCAACAGTGCAAAAAATGAAGAAGTGAACAAAAAAAAGTTTTTTTTCAAGTAGGTAAAGAAAAAATAAAAAATTTAAAAAATCAAAGAAGACTTAAATCACAAATCAGTTGTAACTAAGCTGTTAAAATAAGTTCCTTTGATATTCGTCACTGAAGTTCCCTAACGAAGTCATTTTAGTCCCTAAGTATTCCACAAGTCAAATGAAGTTTTTTTTTCCGATTCCCCATTCAAACCGATAGTGGGCAACTCTTGACTACATTTTTTTTAAATCTAAAAACAAACCAAATCAAAGAAAATAGCCATATTTCCGTATAGTTATTTCAACGCATGATCATTATCGTAAGAATTCACAATTCAACAATGAGCAACACTTTCACAGTTCATAAAAATCTTTACATGATAAACAATTATAAAAACTTTGGAAAAACTTACGAACTTAAAATAACATTTTTCGAAAAGTTTTAGATCGTTAAAGCTAAAGTCGTTCTTTAGATTATTTATTGTGATTCTAATTTGTGCCTCAAATACTTATTAAAAGCTGTTGAGCTTCTGCCGATGTTTAAAAATAGTAAAAAAACGTGTGTAGATATTTCAACAGAACGTTTTGAAAGTTCTGATGTTAAAATTGCTTTAATGATCGTTCTAATTATGCATTTTTTATTGTTTTTTTATTTAATAATATAGCTTAATACCATAGTAACCATTGCCATTGACAATTGGAATTAATTAGAAAATCTTGACACTATGAGTTTATTTAAAAAATCTGCCTTGAAAAATCTGCCAAATACATCTTCATTAAGAACAGCTTGGAAACTTGACCATAGTTTTATTTAGCGGAAACTTGTACTTTGATCGGCAGATCTCAAAACACAAAAACCACATTTTATCCTATAAGGGTATATACGGACGATAGTATTGGCAAAAAATTGGCCTCAGCCATAACCTCAAATTTTGATTTGCTGGCGGCCTCACCAGTGATGCTAGGTGCGTTATTGAAACCAACATTGGCTCGTTTAAAACTAATTATAATATTTCTGAATTTATTAAATTTTTTTAACTATCACGTTTCAACGTTTCAATTCATTACGGGGCGCCCTAAATGAATGAAGAAAAGTCATTTTTTGCTAATGAATTTTCAAAGTGAATTCAAAACATCTGAAATATATTTTCATGTACTGCTTGGTAGATAAAAAAAGAATTGTTTCTAAATTCTAAACGAATAAAATCATGCACTGTTACAAACATGTAAATTAATCAATGCCCCGTCTATGTCGACTTTGAAAAAAATCGCCTACATGCTCTGATTATTTTAAACATATCCACATTATTCGTTACAACGTTCAAGTGTACGATACAGTAAGTTGTCATTTCGTTCAGATAAATGATGCGTTTAATTTCACATTCGAATAGAAATCTACGGGAAAGTTGCAAATTCTCAGTACTCATGAAAAGGTTTTTCAATAACAATGCAATTAGAAAAATAATCATTTCCCAAATATCAATGCACTTGGCACCGCTGAACCCCCAAAAAAAAGCAAAACACGAACGTTTTTCCACAGGGCGAATTTGTCGATATTATTACCGGAAAATCGCGTTTATCGTGCGCCCTTCTCAAAAATCGATTGTGTTCTCCCATGGTTCGAGGTTAGGGCTGAGGCCTCCTGCTAAGGTGGTGTTCGTGTAGAACTGTCAATATATCCTAATATCCGTACTAAACAAGAAATTTCAATTTGGATACAATAAAGGTATACTTTGCTCTGATTTGTAGAATGATTCGAAGAAAGTATCAAGTAAAGCTGTAAACTTTCTTCCATTTCCGGCACCTCCAGCTATTTCAACAGCTGTTTCAACAGCCAATGTACATCGTTCACTATAATTTCTATAATGAACTGGGTTGTTAGACCTCAAAACACTAACAAAAATAGAACAAACGCGACGCAAACTCAAATTATCCAACTTCTGTACAAATTTTTATCTCAAATAAAAAATTCACAAGTAAAAAATAAAATAATTTTTCAGGAGTAAAAATCCCCAGCAAAAGTAACCACACCCGTCAGTCACGGTCGCCGCCTACTCCTCCTCCCAGATTGAAGGCCAAAGTGTTGCATTTTTTCTAGTATGATGCATGATGTATTTTTCCATCCTATGTAGCGTGGCACAGCCCGTTTGCAGCGAACTATCGCGCATCACAACTTGATCCAAATTTCCTATTTACTAGCTCTAAACTGCCTTTGAATGGACTGTTTCAAGGGAGTGAAGGTACAAGTAGAGTAACCTGTACGATTCATTTGGGAAGAGGATAGTTTGTCTCCATCGAAAGTACAATTTATTACTAGTAAATAAGAAGCTTAGCCATTGTGATGTGCAATGTTCCATAGAAGGGTGTATAGACGAACCCGCCTTATCTAGACGACATGTTGAGAAGGTAACTGCCCAGTGCACTCTACCTTCCATATCGTTTCGATATGGTGTCCGGATGGCCCTCCCTCATCCCCGTATAATAAAAAATAAAAAATAAAACCTTCTAAAAACAAAAACAACAATCATTATAGAATTACAAGGAAAGTTTAGTTTTCAAGCTGGAAATTTTGTAAAAAATTATTATATTAGTGTTAATTCGATTAAATAGCTGTTATAAAACCGGCATGCGATTCCAATGGTTGAAAACAAAAGATTGGTAAATAAGATGTAGAGATACTGCAAAGCATATCGTCAAGTATTATGGACTAGGATGAACGGAGAAGACTTTCGAATGAAACCAGTTTCAGAAAGAATATTGATCTAATTGGAAAAACAAGTCAAATAATACTATTGTATAGTCATTTCGTTACCGACTTTAGGTTAAACCACGCTGCTTATTTCAAAGTTATATGGAAGCAGCTTAATATCTTTTGAGCAGAAAAAAAAAAATTAAAAAACTTTATATTGAAAGTTAATTCAGATTTTCGAAATTTTCAAAGTGGGAAAAACTAAAGATTAATAACAAATTTGATTTAATACATATCTATATTATATACTAAAAACAAATTAAGAATTCTGATTGTATATTCTTAAGTTTCAATATTAGTTAAATGCATGTAATGCTAATTTGTCATTGCTAGAGATTAAAATAAAAAATTAAAGGAGTATGTCAGAAGTTGAACACAATTTACAACAAACGTCGAGATATCAAAGCTTTTCCGCAACTGCCTGAAAGACCTATTTACAAGCAATAAGACTGAAAATTTAAATGATTTAAAATTAGGTAAATTATAAATGATACCAATAAATAATTAATTAAAAAATGATAACATAAAACAAGGCCCGTCTTCCAATCAATGTACTTAGCTTCGGCACGAGAGACTCATCGTGCAATGAATCCTAGCATCAACCAGCGTCAAACTTATCCATCAAAGCAACCATTCACAAACACCACTAGCTTTCGCAATCGTAACAGTTTGTAACGCTCGTAGCTCAGAAAACAAAAAACACGCTATATTTTGCCCACGTTCCCTCTCAATGCGCTGTTCTGCGCAAAATTTGCAAGCAGAGAGGTTTCACGCACACTACTACGCAAACACGACGTCTCGCGTTGCAATTTTCGCCTAGGCAGCCATTTTTTTTTTCATTTTAACTTAAATTTCACAACACGCACCAAGCTGCATGAATAATTCATTTGTAATTCACAATATGATTGATGGCAACGCGATTTCGGAACAGACGGACAAATTTATTTTTTCAAGAGAGCAACCGTCGCAAATGGAAATTTCTAATTTGATTTCACCATAACACTCGACACATTTCGTAATTGCCGCATATTTTCTTCCAAAATCCATTTGTTTGATTCACGAACACGATAGAATGATTTTTCGAATTACTTGGGTTAAGTACACTTTAAAACGAGCTGAAAGTCGCGACGGGAAGAGAAATAAACACTACTGCAAAAAAAACCGATGCCTTTTTGGAACACGGAACTGCACTCAGAGCTAGCGGCAAAAAGTGAACCACTCCGCTCGGCTGTTCAGAGGCGAATGTGTGTTGCATTTTTTTCTAGTACACTCAAAAGGAATACATAAAATATAAAAACAAAAATATTAAAAAAGACCCAATAATGGCTGGATTAGATGAAGCCAAATCAATCGTCAGCGGCGTTTCTTGATAGAGCTAAATGATGATATACTTTTCTGATCGGCAGTCATTGTATACGATAGGTTTGATAACTCCGCAATCGGAGAAACTTAGATTAAAAAATATGCGCGAAACATTCCATAATATATGTAATTCTTATTAACATGAACAGCTTTTCATATTAACACTCGGAACCCGGAATCTAGATGGCATTTGAAGGAGAATTAAGGATGTTTGACCTCCGGTGATCTGTCATTACAGCGGACAAACTGGAGACGAACCGCATCCAATGGATTGCGGTGATGAAAGTGTCTTCACCTTTCAAGCCTACGGGTCCCCAAATGAAGTGCCCACATCTCGCCATTTCTTGGCACATGTTGTTGCTTATGGGAAGGTCTCTCCGGTCACGTTACAGTTGGTGAAAATAACCACAAGAAAATAACCATTAATCTCTGCAGAGTTAGATACTTACCATGATCCTCCATTAGACCACACCCTGTAGCCCTAGCGATAGCTAGCCCAAACATGGACTGCTGAGTGGCAGTTTTATTTGCAACATTCATTTGACATGTCCATAGGCCGCGGCTACGCCGAATGAAGGCATGGCCATCTCGGATCGAGAAAAAAGTGCAGCAAACCTTCCTACATGTGAATTCTTTTTATGACCCCTCGCGCTAAAAGCAAAAGACATGATGGCACCCGGTCAAATCTGCATCCAACAGGTCGGTCTTGGGTCTTGGGTTTGGGGTGTTGGATGTTGGGCAACTAAGTACTTTGCTAGGGCCTTTCTGACTGTTTACAAAAGCCGTCGCGGAACCTTTTCTGAGGGTAGTAAGTAGCCATGTTACCTTTGCGGAACATCGTTGAGCTGCTGACGGACGATCATAACTTCTTTAACAGGCTCAATTCAACTTCAACGACCGACAACAACAAATGCTGGCTGTGTGATAGGTACTAAAGATGGCAGTAAATCGTGGTCTCCGGATGATGAATTGGCCCCCCTGGTTTTCGGTTCCTACACTCGTTTAGGGCTTAGGGACTGTTTAGTAGCGCTATAGCGCTACTTACTTGGTACCTCCAGGTGTAATTAGGCGCGATCATCTGCCGATGGGTGATTTGTAAGGCGTTTTGTTAGGGACTAATGTGCAGTGAGTGGAAAATTATTTTTACAACATCATTTCCATAACACCATGACTTAAGCTCCGGATAGAAGTGGTGTGACGTTTTCGGTGGGAAAATAATTAACTTTGACAGATGACCTATACATACTTCCTCCAAAGTTTGAATTTGGCTGAACAAAGGTTCTTAAGGGAATTGATACCGAATTTTCTCGAATGGGAGCTTGAAAGTTATGAAATGTTCCTCAAAAAGCCTATTTTTGTGACACGTCAATCGCATCACTAAGTACCTAAAGTTACATATAGGGCCCTAAATAGCCTTCTAAGGACTTTAAATTACAAAATGTTCCTCAAAAAGACTTATTTGAGACATGTTTAAAATTGAGTATTTTACCCCATTTCATGCTTTCCGTGTTTCAATTAACTTTAATTCTAACCTATCAATGATCGACTAACCAAGTTTTGACTGAGCCCAAGTCACATATCAGTTCCATTTGATCTCGTTTCCTCGACGACTTGCAGCTCAACTAGCTAGTGCTGCTCTGTGTGCGAAAGTGTCGAATTTTCTCGCGGATCTCATAACATAATAACCAGCTCGCTCGGGAAACAAAAACAAACCAAAACTCGGTCAGGAAAGTTGGTGTAAGTAATGCGGCGGTAGGTCTAAGTCAGGGTATACCTACGTTTGAGTCTGAGTCTGAGAGTGCGTCTGACAATTCCGAGCGCCCAATAATGCAATGAAAAACATAATTTACGCACCCCCGGGCTGCCGGGCTTAGGGTCTCGCAGTCAACAATTATGTTGGGCAGATTTTCGCAGTCCGATAGCGTCGTCGACGTCTTCTGGTAGACACATAACAGTCGTAATACCTTGAATTTAGTTATAGACTCGGCCGGCACTTGTTTAACATTTTGATAGAACAGATTATAATCTGCTGCCCTAATGTTATGATCAATACTGCTTATCTGAGTCAAGCGTTGGCCATTTGGAGGACCATTTGAGCGAATTTTCAATCCGATTAGATTAATATTGAAACGATTCTTCTGTTATAATAATAATAATTATTATTATTTATTCTGTAACCTATGATTTATTAAATGTAACATTTGGTGCGTCGATTAAAATTCATGTGCTGTTGATACGATTTCGAAATAAATAGGGAGATAGTTCACGGAACAATAGAAAACAACTCAAACTTAATTGTAAAGTGCAATTAATTTATTTTAACCCTAATGCGCTCTTGAGTGTCGATATGAAACTATTGGAAGTTTGGCGGCTTGTAACTTTTATCGGGTGCATCCAAATATTACAATTTCTTCGGGGCTCTCAAAGTCTAAGCATAAAATACGAAAAAACATGCTTCGGAAAAGAGACTGTAGATTAGCTACCGAATGCTCAATAGACTGAGTCGGTTTGGGGTCATTTTTGAATTTCTCAAACCCTGGGGTCTAAAAAGCTTCGTATTGGTCCAAAACTCATCCATGATTTTCGGCAGATTTTTTAAGTAACGTTTAGATGAGTAAATTTGAACTTTTAGGTTTGTATGGGAAAATTGAAGATTTTGTACTGAAAAATCAACATCATTTTTGTTTCTTCTGTGGAACCGAGCCTGCTAATGGTTTTTGTGCCAATTTATAAATTTCTCACAGGAAATTTTTCGATGAACAACTTTGCCGAATATCATAACTTCGTATCTTTTTAGACAAAAAAGTTATAAGCTCTATAACAGGTGTATGACTTTTTGGATTGATTAACCATGAAATTAATTGACACCACTGCTTGTGCCCCACGAAGTATGACATGAAAAGTGGTCTTCCAATACTTTGCTAGGCACCCAGCAGTGATGTCAATTGAATTTCTTGTTTATCAATGCCAAAAGACATATACCTGTTAAAGAACTAATAACTTTTTTGTCAAAAAAGATACGAAGTTATGATATTGGGCAAAGTTGTTCAGCGGAAAATTTTCTGTAAGAAATTTATAAATTGGCACAAAAAACCATTAGCAGGCTCGGTTCCACAGAAGAAACAAAAATGATGTTGATTTTTCAGTACAAAATATTCAATTTTCCCATACAAACCTAAAAGTTCAAATTTACTCATCTAAACGTTACTTAAAAACCTGCAAAAAATCATGGATGAGTTTTGGACCAAAACAAAGCTTTTAAGACCCCAGGGTTTGAGAAATTCAAAAATGACCCCAAATCGACTCAGTCTAATGCTCAATACAATTCACCTAGTGTCCAAAAAGCTCAAGTTTGAAGCTATACGTTGCACATAAGTAGGGTAGAATGGGGATACTTGATCCCCTTTTCTTATTTTCATCGTATCTTTTTAGGAAAATTTAGCAACTCGCCGTCTTTTCATTTTCTGATATCGTGCAATTTCAAATTTATGTGCTCCAAAAGTTGGAACGATACATGAACTCGTAGATGAACTAGAAGCATTTTCGTGAGACTTAAAAATTGTGTTTTTTTTTATTTAAGTTACAGGAGACTTGATCCTTAATTCAGGGTGCCCTGACCCTAGGCAAAAATCTAGTAAAATCCGAAGATAAAAGGTCCGTTGGCTATTTTATGCCATATTAGTTCTCATTTCACAGTTAGTGAATATCAGACAAAGAGAATTCTAAAAGTTTATCTACTACCCTAAAGTCATTGCATACTTTGAGGCGCAATTTTCTAGTTTTTAGGAAAATACCGTATTTTAAGTTTTTTTTTAACAGATAATTACTGGATAAACATTAGATATTGAACAGATATTAATAATTTCATGATTACCAATGATCACGATCCAAGCAGACTTTTGGAAAACTTCTTCAAAAATTTAGAGTTTACATACTATTGCTTTGAAATTATGATTTTATGAAGTTCATATTATACTTCAACGTTTGAAATATTGGAATGAATATTTTCATTATAATTTTTTCATATGAGACACATTTTATAAGGTGATGAAAAAAGATCTTTTAATCAATTTTGTTAAATTTTTCAAACAAAGTTCAATAACTCGAAAAATATTTTTTTTTAATTTGTTGAGATAACAGCATTGTTGATTTGATCTTTTTAGTTTTTGCTACATTTTTCTAGAACATTTTATATTTGTAAGACATTCCTGTTTCGAGATATAGCGAAGGAATCAAGTATCCCCAGGGATCAGGTATCCTCATTCTTCCCTATTTATTTTTTTTTTTTAATTTTTTTAAGATCATGACCACAAAAAATATCAAAAAAACGTGGTGTAAAAACCTTAGTTTTCAATCAATGAACCGTCATAATTGTTTAAGTCGCACCAGATAAATTCTGAAAAAAGGATTGAAAAGTAAACGTAAGTTGGTACAGTTTAACATTTTCTATTTTTCCTGATTTTCTGGCACTTAAATTAAATTTTGAACTGGATTTTGAGTATATGCACGGTGAGTATAAAACGCGTAAATTCTGGATTCACTTTTAGTTTTATATTTAACATATTTCTGTAAAAAATCGCAGTGCTTATGTAATTACACCATTGGTATGAATGGGAATTGGTATGAAATTTGCTTTCTGGTGTATATAAATTTATTACGGAAATCTTGAGTTAATATACTCAAAATCCAGTGCAAAGTTGAATTCTAATGCAAGAAAATCTGAGAAATTGGAAATTGACATAAAGTTCGAAAAACAGCTACGTCTAAAAATTCGTTAAAAACATTGTGTTTCATATTTTGACAATCTAAAAATGCAAAAATGTGCCAAATTACGTCAACTTTTCAATCCTATTTTCAAAATTTATATGGTGTGACTTAAACAATTTGACGGTTCATTGATTGAAAACGACGGTTTTTATACCACGTTTTTATATTTTTGTGATCATGATTAAAAAAAATCAGAAAATATATCCTAATGTGCAACGTATAGCTTTCTAAATTCAGCTTTTTTGGACACTAGGTGAATTTTTTTGATCATTCCGTAGCTGAACTACATTCTCTCATTTTCCTTTGTCGGAAGTTAGTCGAAAGTCGGAAGTCCGAAGTAAAATTCAGTCTTGCGCGATAATTACGAATTCCACATGTTGGAAATTCGGTTAAATAATTACCAAACTCAGTAATTTTCGTTTACTGTGTATTTCGTCATTTTTCCCCCCAAAGATGACCTCTTGAGATGCTCACTAAGTGCCTGCTTTAAAAAAAGAACAATATTTTTCAATGGGTTTTAGTGGTGCGTTCGGAGGATTTTATGTTCTAGGATACAAATTTGACTTTTTCGGCTACATATTCATTCTTCGGCAAAGCATTCTTTGAATGTCGCAATGTAGCTTGTAGTGCAAAGTTTAGAGATTCCGCTTAACTTTGTACTCACTCGCCTGTTGATCCTAACTGCT
Organism: Uranotaenia lowii; assembly: GCF_029784155.1. Lineage (NCBI taxonomy): Eukaryota > Metazoa > Arthropoda > Insecta > Diptera > Culicidae > Uranotaenia > Uranotaenia lowii. The sequence goes on from NC_073691.1 coordinate 45,674,740, forward strand.
TCTTGCGACGATTCTCAGAACTGCTTAGTAATGTTTAATCTCAAAACTCACAGTTGCAGCACGACTCTGAATTGGTTTCCAATAATGTTTTGAAAAAGTTGCTCTTTGAAGGACTCTGTTTTTCACTATTTTCAAATAGGCACAGAAAAATAAAAAATAAGTTAAGAAGTTACAGTGCACAAACTTCCAACATTAACCGAATGCCATTTCTCCATCACAGTTACAGAACATTTTGCGGGAAATAAGAAGAGAGATACGACTATTTTAGTAAAAGTAGGGAAATTGAGATTGCCTCACAAAATTAGCAGTAACTTTGTCAAATTTCTCTTTTTTATTTCAAAATTTTGTAAGATTATTTAGTAAAAAAGTACATTCTACTATTTTTTTTTTTCAAAATCGATCAACGCGATAAAAAATCGAAGCAGCTTGAATATGAAGTTGGTTTCGGAGTAAACAGCCTGGGGCCTGCCTTTCAAAATAACCCAAAATTTTCCTTTGAATGTAATGTTGGCAGGTTTGGAAGATTTTTCCCTCGTGGCAAAAACTACAGTTTTGGCTTTTTATCAGTGTATCACAGTTTTTGCTCGCGTAAAAATTATAGCATGATGTCAAAAGTAATCAATCCTCTGAAACCCAAATTATTTTTGCTGAAAAAATCACGAAGTATGCTGCCATTGTACGCATAATTGGCAAATGTTACATTATTAAATTTGTGATATTTTGGTGTGTGGTTGACTTATTTCAAAATTTTAGTTTATGACTATTCAATAGAAATATATAGTATGTTTGCTCCAAAATTTATTTTCTTATTTTAAATAATTAAAAAAATATGCATCGAGCTGAGGTGACACAATCTTAAATATACCAAATAAAATACCAATACTTAACATGTGATGATTATGTTTCTAAGGGCAGTTAAGATATTTGATTATAATCAACTATTGTTCATCTTTTTTTTCTTCAAAAATTGCATAACCACAGGAGCTTAAGGACTTAATTTTCAGTGCCATCAAACGGGGCATCATGCAACAGCAGAATTTCTATACTGCAAAACACTTATTAATTTTTTTTAGTATAATGTAATAAAGTAAGCAGTTAATGATAACAAAATGATAATGACATAGTTTTTCACATCGTGAGATAGTATTTTAAACTTTTTGATTCTCATAGAAAATTACAAAAATCGAACAATAGATGTACAAATTTTAACATTTTTCGATTGCGTAAAAAACTTGACCCAGTATCACGGATTGACTTAATGATATCACCTACAAACTTCAAATTTGTTTTATTATCCTGTACCAACACTGTTGGTTACTTATTCAGTTTCCAGTCTAAGCTAAAATTCAGTTACCAGTCTAGGCATTACGCGATAGTTTATTTCAAAATTTCATCCATCCAAACATTGATTTTTATGAATTAGGCTTTTGTAATAATTTTTACCCCTAAATGTATGCATCACCCTTAAGAGTTTTCTTTAAAAACATTTTTGACAGAAAAAATGTAAAATTAAAAAAAAAACAATAATCACTGCAATTGGTACTTTTTGCTTGATGATATCAAAAATATATTGAAAACTTCAAATTTTCAAACGTTTTCATTTGATTTTCGATAAAAAACAAAGTTTGTTGCAACTTACCCCTTTTGACGATACCTTGATTTACTAGAGAATTGAAGATCTAAGTAAAACTCGACATGAAATGATAATACTGTCTACTCTAGAAGAATGGGTTAATGAGTTAGGGATAACTATTTTCAATTTTTATTTGATTTTTCAAAATTTTCTAAAAGTTTCATATCTTTGTTAACATATATAAACAGTGTACATTTGTTAATAATTTGTTGTACCAGAACAACTTGATCTTGATTGATAGATTAAAAGTAACTATCTCATCCTAATAAAAAAAAATCAAATTTCAAACTGAACCAAATGCTGAATAAACAAACATTTGTTGACCAAAAGTTGATGACAGAATACAGTGGACTAAAAAAAACTAAAACTAATAAAAACATCAATATAGGTTTGAATTATTTCGTTAAGAAACAGAGCTCTTTAGTGATTTGATGATTTTAAAATTTAAGTGGTATGAAATATTGCAATAGGTTGCAACCTCATGATAACATAATTTTATGGTAAAATTGATTGTTCTTGTGGTTCAAAACATTCCCAATATTATTTGATTCTTCAGTTTTCTACCTTAAGCCTGGTATACACTTCCCGTGAAAATGAACGTGAAAAATCTTATTTCGTCAATAACTTAAAACGCGTCACAACTAGTGTATGTAACATGGTGGAATCGATGAGGAATGGTGGAAAGATGAAATTAAATTGTTTTCTTCTAGAACTGTTTTTATTACGACTCCCCAGTTTTCAGTGCGGAATTTTCATCATGGCGGGAGAATCGGAATAAACAAAGTTTTAAGATAATTTTAACAACAAGAACAGTTTGATTTTCATCTTTCAACCATTTCCTATCGATTCCACCGTGTCACAAAATCTTCTTTAGTCGTTGAATTATTGGCGAAATAAAATTTTTCACGTTCATTTCCACGAGAAGTGTAAATGGGCCTTTATTAGGATACCTCTTTAAATATGTCGTTTAAATTTGAATGAATTAATTCAAAATATTCGGTCGATTTTTAAAAACAATAATAATAAATGAATTCCCAAAAATAAACCATTAAAAAAATAAAATAAAAAACGCAATTCAAAGATTGTAGAACAGACTCCAGTGCTTGTTTGTTTACATATGCAATATAACTCTTATGAAAATTCAAAAGAGTACACAATTTTTCCCAGTTTTTGTAAAAGTGATTGTGGTGATGGAGCTTAGCATGATAGTATTAAACGAATTATAAAATAGAACTATCATGCTAAGGTCCATCCAAAAGAATAATCCAAGCTTGGAATACGACAGTGATCAAGAGGTTTTTCTGCTAAGCTTCATCATCCGCCGTCTAACCGGAAGGGTTCTATACGTTATTAGTTATTTATATTAAAGGATTCTCAAATATCCCACAACTGAAATCTACAATCGCAGAAAAAAACGTTTTAATTTAAATAAATCAAAAAATATTTATAAAAGGTTTAAATTAAATTTTCACATTTTCATATGTGATGAAAGAAATTAGAGAAACATGAACTATCAAAGAACGAAAGAACATAAGCCGTAAATATCATGAAAATTTCGAAAAAGATACAACGGCTCACCGACAGGACTTGAACCTGCAATCTCCGCTTCGGTACAACGGCGCGTTAGCCAATTCCACCACGGTGAACGTGATGGAACCGGCGAACACGAGCAATCGAGCTCTGCCGATCAACTGCTGGACCTTCTATCGAAACACCATGTATATCCCGCATGTGATCTTTCCCTGTATTGATCTCTCTTGTTTCTCTAACCCCACCCATCGACTCGGGATTTTAGCCGAGCGAGCACATGTGATCATTTTCAGGTACAAAGATGTACCAAGCGATTTCATAACATCAGTATTGATTTAAATTTTCACAATAACCGTTATTGAACTTTTCGATCGTAAGAAAAAAAAGTCGATGCTTATCAAAAAAAGGGTAATATGTTTATGTGTTTTCTGCAAAAGCTAAATATGCTGAAATAAGTTTTGCATATAAGTTTTGAAGAAACTACCGGTCAAATATATCCGAAGAAATGTCTACCGAATTATTTCAACTTTGCTGAGAAATTAGCCGCCAAAAATTTTGAAGAACTACTTGTTTAATTTACAACTTATCGACTAAACAGAAAAAATAAAGAAAAACACTCAGCTTCAAATGAATCTGGATCTTTCCCGAGGTCAACTCCTGTCTCGATGATAAATTGCCCAAAACTGGTTCGAGGGCCCAGTTCCGTCACTGGGAAAACGTAGTTTTTTTTCTGGATAAAACTCATCCGTTTGTCAAACCTTCACTTTACATCAGTTCAGTAGAGATTAATACATCAAAAGTCACTACATTTTAACGAAGAATTTTTATTTATTAAATTTTAATTATTAAATCCGCGCGAATTCGGACCGGAAAAAATCGAGCTATTTCATCTTAAAGCAGGCAAAAATCCAGGCATTTGATTTAAAATTTTATTTTAAGTTTTCGGTCGTGGCCTTCTTCTAAAGAGAATACATACGTATTGTACTGAAGATCTGGCTATGGGTGTGGGACTAGATGGGAGATTTTGCTACAGTGGTTCTGGATTCTGGATGTCTTTGATCAATGTTATTTTTGACTGAAATTGCCAAAAAAATCTGCGAAAATCAACCAGTCGTTAAACGAATCTATTGAAATGTTTTCGGTCGCATAAAATCCAAATTTACAATACCTCAGTTGAAGTTTTTTGTTTGATTTTGCAAATGGAATCTGGGCAACCGGGCCGGACCGAACCATTCCCAAATTCCAAGTTTTGTATCAAACAACCAGCAAGTTCGGGTAAAACCGGGCAATCTGTCAGGCTTAACCTATAAGCAATTATCAGATATTTTATTAGATATTTCTTATAGATAGGTTGTAGAAATCTCTCATATAAGACAAAAGGAATTTCTAAAAATTTTAAATTGAATTTTAAAATTTTTCTAATTTTTATCATTTATGTTTTGTAGCTTTTTTTATGAGAGTTCATACACAATTCTTATTGCAATGCGGTTTAAAGTAACAAGGTTTTCCGTCTAGCCTCAGCTCAATTACAGCGACTTGCTCTTAGGTTGGTATTTCTACGATTTTTCCCTCGTCCCTAGACTGCTAGAAGTTGTTATCAGATCTGTCTAAGTTTGAGCGAGGTCGAATTTCGTAACACGTGGTCGGGCCTGAGAGCGTTTTTTTTGTGTAGCTTTATTCCGCTCTCCATTTCATGGAAGTAGGAATTCCGCCGTGGAATTTCTGCGTGGCACTTGTCGCCCTTGAGGTGGGTGTGAAATTTTGGTTTTGGGTTCCATTAATGAGTGGGTACTTTTCTAGGTATAGCTTTGGACTTTTGCGTTGGTCATTGTTTGTTTGACTTAGCTTAGCTAGCTTTGAACTAGCGACAACCAACGACAGCATCATGGCTTTATTTATGTTGTGAGTATATTTAGTTGGTCTAGCTAGGTGAGATTGCGTGCCAAAGTCGATAATGCGATTAGGCTTATTGAAATCGTAAGCCCCTATCGTGGAGGCATGGCGATAAAATCTGCACCCTAGATCTCATGGCTAGAGCCCAAGTAGCATTAGGGTTAACTTGTGTGATTAAATTATTGAAGCGGTTGGGAAAATAAACATGAGTTTAGGTGTTTCTAAGAAGTAGTGGAATATGCGTTTTTGATTGAATCATTGTTGTGATTTTATGTGGCTTTTAAGATCACAAACCTCAATGGAACCGAGCAATGACCGTATATTTCAAACTTCAATTTTGCTGCAATGTCAAATTCAGACATAATTGGTTTGAGCTAAGAACTATAAAGCTTCAAAATTTAATTGTTGTTCAAAATACTCATTTTTGTTTTTTTTTTCTCTCCTTTCACAGATGCGGTTTCTATGTGTCTTCGTTCTGCTGCTCGCGGCTGTGATGGTGAAAGCCGATTCAACGAGCAGTTCATCAGGTGACACCAAAGAGGTGGATTCCGACGTCAAACGGATACGCATTGATCCAGCACTGAGAAAGGCTCTACTAAGGGCCCTGCGTCATCTGAAGGAACGCCAAGAGGAGGAAGACTTGCTGAACGATTCCAACACTACGGAGGAGAATTATGCAACTACGCTGTTGGATGAGATTCTGGAGGAAAGCACCTCTCCGGACAGGAATTTGAACTACCACTCGTATACTGTTGGAGATGCGAAGGAAACGAAGAGTGATGATAACGAGATCATAAAGACCATTATCATCACTAAGCCCAAGACGACGCTGTCACCACCGAAGGAAGATCCGATCTACGTTCCGGATCCGATCAAGGAGCGTGAGAACGATATTGATTCGAATCAGGTGGCCCGTAGTGTGAGTTCCGGGCTGGCGAACCAGCTGGAAGATGGCAAGGGTGAGAAGGTGTCGTTCGAAAAACCGGCGTTGACTACGGTAGATTTTGAAGCTAACAGCACACCTGAATTCACGACTACGCTGTCTCCGGTAACCATGACGACAACAACTGCGGCAGCCACGACAACCGTGTCAACAACTACCACCGAAGCTCCGACGCACAACGACGACGGCGAAAACATCGAGAAGGTCAAACACGAAGATGTTAAGATCTACCAGGCACCACTAGTTGCTGCTTTTACGGTTCAACAGGACCAACTTGGTGTTCCACGGAATGTCATCCCATTGCTGCAAGCTCTGCCAAGCAAGAATCCAGTCGAGTTCAATCCATCGACTCCAATTGCAACTAGCTCGACCCCTGCAGCCCAGGCTCAACCAGTTTTCAAGGGTAGTCAAACGATAGCTCCGGTAGTAACTCCCGTCCCCATCAATACTCATGCCTTGGAAGAGAAGACTCGGCTTCTGGAACAACAGCTGATCGCCCTCCAAACCCAACAACGAATCCAGGAACAGCTGCTGCGATCAAAGATCTTACAAGAACAACAGCTGATTCTGCAGCAGCAACAACAGCTCCAACAGCAACGTCTACGTCTGGAAGAGGAAACCCGACTACGGCTACAGAAGTTCGATGAAGAGCAGCGTCTTTTCCGGCAACAGCAGCAACAGCTCCAGATCCAGCAACAGCAACTCAAAATCCAACAGCAGCAGCAACAACAACTGCAACAACAACCCCAGATCATCCCAATCCCACTGCACCAGCAACAACCACCTCAACAGCAACAGCAACTCCCGCAGAAACAACAGCTACAGCAGTTCAACCCACCACAATCCCAACCTCAGCCACCAATCCAACCACCAAAGCAAGTCCTTCCTCCGCCTCCACAGCCCCAGTTCATCCAAGAGCTACCCCGCAACAGCCCGGCAGTCCAGTTCATCCCCAGTATCGCCCTTCCGGGGAAATCCATCCCGATCTCAGTGGAACAACAGCTTCCGTTCAAGGAACCCGTTGATTTCCAACTGATCCCTTCGAAATCGGTCGCTGTCGAACAAATCAAATCGATCAGCCCCCCGGCCGTCCAACAATTCTCGATCATTCCCCCATCTCCACCGCAGCTCTCCAAGCAGCAACTTCTTCCGCTGAAACCATTCCAGCCCTTCAACATCAATGCGGTCCCCTTATCACACCAGCCTCCTCTTCCCCTAGATCAACAGCTGCCCAATCTTCAACGAACTCGCGTCTTCCGCCAGGAATCCAGCACCGCTAACTTCGGCCTCAACCCTCAACCCCCACAATCCAACGCCCCCTTCCGACCATCCCAACCGATCCCGATCCTCCAACAACAACCGAACAACAACCCCTTCGGATCGCTCCGTAACGACAACCAACTCCAGAACCTTTTGCTCCAGTCCGGCATCACCTCTCGTTCGGCCGAAGATTTCAACATCATCACCAAGGTCCTGGCCCTGAACCACGGAATCCCTCAGTCCTCCTCACAGCTGATGTTCGCCAAACTTAGCCCGGAACAGCAGCAGCAACTTCTCTTCCGGAAGTAAACCCCTTAAACCTTTCACCTTTCACTTCCTTTCCAATCAACGAATAAACAAAAAAAAAACATTTCCACACCCCTCTAGCAGCAAAACGAATGACAGAAACGAATGAACGAGAGAGCGCCAGTATCGTAACCCATCCAGCTAGTGACCTAGTCTCTGCCATATTTATTGCACGTATGTGCGAGAGTTTGCGTGAATGGTTGCGCGTTCTGTGAGCGTGGGTGTGAGTGAGTTCAGCTTTCTTCCTCTACGTTTTTTTTTTCATCCTTCAACACAATTCCAGCCAGGAGATTTAGTAGTTCAACGAAAAACTATTCCGCATTAAAATAAAAGTTAAAGGTCAGTTGTCTACAAAGTTCCCCAATAAAACAAAAATAAACTCGGAAGAAGTCATACTCGGGCAGTTACCACTACTTCCTTCCTTCCGTCTCCGTATTTACATTGTATTTGTTTTGTATTTCAAAAGTATAATTAATTTTGCTCGGTAGATAAGCTAACGATATATGTAGTCGAGTAAGATGACAAGAGGATTAACCGTGGAGATAGGTACCACCGCCGTACGATGAATAAAGTATTTTTCATAATTTAGTTGATGTTGTCTTGTTATCCGAACTTCCGATGATTTTTTTTTTGGTTTTCACGTTTGTACATCTGATCGCAGGTTCTTCAACGACATTTGGCCTGGCTTCGACCAGACCGAACTGAACGCCATTCGAAAAAATTAAAACACTTCTAAGTAATTTAAAAAACTGCATCTGCATTTGCACATAAAGATGTTATTAATCAGTTGAAAAAAGAAAATAACATCGGAAAATATCACAGGAAACTAGGAAAACACTTCAAGCTTTTACGAAAACCTTCTATGCATGAAATATTATTATTCGATGTATTCGCAATAGTTACCTAAACTGGACCAAGGTTTTTTGATACATTAGGTTCTCGGACTTTCACAGTAAGTAGGCGAGGAGTGAGCGGGGCTCTCAATGAGTTTGTTTATTTTTTGCTCAGCTTTTCCGTGGTTTGTTGGTGAACAAACTTCATGAGTTCCGCATAGTTGCATAGCCTACATAGCCAAAAATGGTTGAATCGGGAATTCGATATTCGGTAACACCTCCTGAATATATACACACCTTGCACTGGACTTTGTTATTCAAAGCTTTTTCTTTCTCTTTCCAAATTGGCTCAATATCAAACACTTAATGTTCAGAATTAGGATCCAGATTCTTATACGAAACCTGATACTGTTTCAGTAACCTGTTCCTAATCCGGATCTAGATCAGTATTCTGATCCTGAACGTGATCCAAACCCTGATCTTGGATTCTGATTTTGAATCTTGAACCAGGACCCTGATCCTGATCCTGTGTTTAGATCCTGAATCATGAAACCGATTCAGATCCTAATACTGGAAGCTGATTCCTTACCTTGGACCTTGTTCGTAGATTAAGATGCTAATTCTGGATCCGGAACCCGTATTCTTATCCTGATCCTGATTGTAACGACTGCTAGTCGACACGCCTCATCTCAGCAAAGCTCAACAGCAGTTCTATGACATTTCAGTGAATTGACATCAAGAATGATCAAAAATATGGCAAGAAGAAGAATATTAATCATGAAAAGTGAGGGAATGATAAGTAAAAATTGAGCGCCAGAGCAACAAAGTCGTATCTGTATTTCATTACATGCCAATTTTTATTTTCTCATTAATTACAAAAGTTCTTTGTTACCG